>NC_059102.1:237700016-238000016 GCF_020740685.1 Jaculus jaculus | reverse complement strand
CTAATACATTTTATACTAGGAATGTGGAACACCATGCAAAGGTGAGTTCCCATGTGACAAGTCCATCAATGACAGTTGGGCTCTATGGTAAACATCAGAAGGTCACAATACTTAGCCACTAGGAGCTTACAATATAGGTGGGAAACACAATGTGTACATAGGGTGGATGACCAAGGGAGTTACATAAAGTATACATTTAATTTAATTAAGCCCCTAGAATTTACTTGGATTTATATAGTCGTCATTATACTCTATGAGAATGTCCTCTTCAGTGATTATCATAACATTGATAGTATCATTTAACACTAATATGCTAAGTACTATTGATTTATTCTTTTCTACTTTAGGACAAGAAAAACTAAAATATGTCTCTATAAAAGCAAAGATATAGGGCTCAAGGGATTGCTTAGTGGTTAGGGCACTTGCCTGCAAAGCCAAAGGACCTTGGTTCAATTCCCCAGGACCCACATGAGCCAGCTCCACAGAGGGGACATGTATCTGGAGTTCGTTTGCAGCGGCTGGAAGACCTGACATGCCCATTCTCTCCCTCTTTCTCCCTCTTTCCCTCTCTCAAATAAATAAATAAACAAATATATTACTAATAGGCATCACCTCAACCTTACCCATCCTAAACCATCTTATTTTTCTTTTTTTTTAAATTTAATTTATTAGTTTTCTTTTCAGTAACCATCTTATTTTTCTTAAGATTTCCAAGGTGAATGCCATGTCCTGCTACCATGAAACACCTCATGTTACTGAAATTAAAACTTGAAATGAGAGAACAATCTGCTAAGGAAAGGTGACTGTGTGAATATCACACGGGCAGAGTTGCTGTGCTTGTCCTTAGAGATCTACTCCTGACGAATGCAGCTCCTGCCCAGGTGCCTCTGTCTATGGCATCTTGGGAGTCAGCGCAGCAGTTCTGTGCATGTATTTTCCTAAAGGAGAAGGATGGGCACAGACATGCACAGACGGACACACAAAAGGGTAGAGTTCTGTGATACATTTCTCATGTTCTTTGTTGCTTTCTTTAAACACAGGCTTACTAAGGTAACCCTGGCTGGTCTTATGCTCACAACCTCCTGCCTCAGCCTCCCAATGGCTAGAACTGCACTCCAGGCATGTACTACCCACTCAGCTGATTTTGTGGTAGAACTATGAAAGAAACTCAGGGCCTGTTAATTAGTGACTTATGTACTTATTACTAGAACATTTCTAGGAACTAAGAAATGAAAAACACATCACAGTAGTTACGTAAGTCATCAGAAAGTTATTAATGACAATAACAGTTACCAAGTGTCAAGCCCTGTCCTGATCACTTTTCAAGTATTCCAAATTTTAATCTCTAGTACAATTTAGTGAAATCAGCAGTAGTTACATTATAATTTGTAGATAAGGAAACCAAAACATAAAGGTATAGTGTAGCTTTGCCGCAAATCACACAGCTTGGGGAGTAGTAGCAGGACAAGATTCAAAGCCAGGGAATCTGGTAGCAGCTGATAGGTGCAGATGCAGTGACGAATGGGAAGGAAGCCCCGTTTATGAGGTTGGGATACAGCATCTCACATAATCCTCCTAACAACTTGACAAGGTAGGTAGGCAGCATGAGCAAACTCATCCTTCAAGTGAGGAACCCAGCCTCAGAGTATTCAAACTAGCCCAGAACCTCACTACAGGAGAGGGATGGTTAGCACAATAGGGTGAATGGCGCTATGTGCTTGATCAGCGGCTTTCAGTCAATGCCTAGGGTTCAGAGAGAGCACATGCTACTGGAAGCAATGGCTGCTTTCCTGCCAGTCTGGAGCCCTACCTGGACACATGGACAGAGGACCTAACAATGAACATCATTTCTTTTGTTTGTGTGGTTGGTTTTTTGTTTGTTTTGGTTTTGGTTTTTCGAAGTAGGTTCTCACTCTAGCCCAGGCTGACCTGGAATTCACTATGTAGTCTCAGGGTAGCCTTGAACTCACAGCAATCTTCCTACTCTGCCTCCCAAGCACTGGGATTAAAGGTGTGTGTCACCATGCCAGGCCATGAACATCATTTCTTGAATACAGGATAAGACAGTTGAACCTCAGAGCAACTACTCAAGAGGCCTACTTAGAATGTCCACAGTCAACATTAAACATGAGAAAAATTTAGGATGTTTCATTCTTTTCTCACTTTCTTAAATAACATATATGAAAGGAACACAAGGGTCACAGGCTATCTACTGAAATCTAGAAGGCTATAAAATCTTCAAATTTGGGGCTGGGTTTGGTAGTTGTAAGCATAGCATTTAGGAGGTAAAGACAGGAGTTTTATCAATTTATGGCCAGCCTTGGCTACACAGTACTGATGTCCCAAGCATTACACATCTTTAAAAAAAGGTGAACATGGGCTGAGGAGGCAGCTCAGTGGCAAGGCTCTTGCCTAGGATGTGCAAAGCCCTGGGTTCCAGCATCTATGGATGTTTAGAGTCACTGACCACAGCCTCCATTAGACCTAATGTGCAGCTTAAGAAGCAGAAACACAGCCCATAAATTATTAGTATGAAAGCTTGATTTAAGAAGCATCTGTCATTTGTTAGGATTTGTAGTATTATCAAAGTTTTAGGGAATGAGATGTTCAACTCCAGACTTCTCACGAATTTATAAAAGCAATTTTTTAATTAATTAATTTTATTTATTTGTTGTTATATTTTGGTTTTTCGAGGTAGGGTATCACTCTAGCCCAGGCTGATCTGGAATTCACTATAGAGTCTCAGGGTGGCCTCAAACTCATGGCAATCCTCCTACTTCTGCCTCCTGAGTGTTGGGATTAAAGGCGTGCGCCACCACGCCCAGCTATAAAAGCCAATTTTAATTAAGCTGCATTCATTTTTCTCTATCACCCCAACTGTAATTTGAAATAAAAGGAAGAGTTCCCAATGGCTCAGTGAGAACACAGAGGGAGCTGGCATATGAACGGGCTACTGGATGCCCTTCACCAGGAGCCTGTCTGGTAGCCTACTTTTGCCCTTAATCTCATCTCTGAATGTCTCCTTCTTAGGATGTTCTGGGCTCTAGAGTTAGAAACTACATTCCATTCATTCTTAAGAGAAAAAGGAAAAAAAAAGTAATTTTACCAACTTTGATTGTTAAACTCTTTTAAAAGCCACAGCCCTGGTGAAGCAACCTTGATGTAGACAAGGACTGTGTAGTTTAACCTTAAGTTTAGAAAGCTTGCAGATTTGCTTGGGGAGCCCCAAAGACAACAAAAGCCACATTTTAGTCTTCTTGAATACAGTCTAAAATGTGCAAAATATATGCGCTGCTGGCCTGCATTCCTATTGCATTCTCTCTACCTTGCCACTCTGAGAACAGTTTCATGCTTTGATAAGCAGATATTATTGGCTCATCTTGGAGAGATAATTGCCTCTCCTGCCTCGTTTGGTGGTGATACATTCCATGCCCAAAGACGCAACTGTTGTGGAAAAGCAGCAATGGGCACAGCCTGTTCATGCTGAAACTGTCTCCATGAGACTAGACAGGAACATTTGAACTTTGGGCTGTGGACAATGGGGATTCTGAAAGGATTAGAAAAACGGGCAGCAACTGAACCTCCTGCTCCCTCCTGTGTTCGAGTCCACCACCTGCTGTGGTATTTTTGTTTCAGTAACAAAGACGCCTTCATGTTTGAAGCTCATATTTAATGTTTGCTGAAGTGGCCTGTTGAGTTTTGGTTAACTCTTAAGGAGCAGAAAAAGAAAATTTCTTGCCTGATGAACAAACACATATTACCAACCTACTTTCCCGATTGGCCCCACAAATCAATACACATGTCTCTATGGACAATGTGCATCTGCCTGCTCCCAGATGGGAGGACACTCTATTTATATTTAATAAAGTATTATCGGTCAATAAGGGCTGCATGACATTTGTGATTTCATGGTCCACTACAGTAACAGGTGCTGTGGTAAACAGGAGCGTAAAGTGTTAAAGAGAAGGGGTGGGGGGATGAGGGAGTCACTTCAGAGACATTAAGCGGCTTTAAACACTGACAGCAGAAAGGGAAAATTTTTAAGCAATTTGGTTGGGTCAGTAAAAAGTAACACAGGTCAAAGGAACAAAATGGTACCCAAAAATTCAGCCTATTGATAAATGAGCCTGCTGATTGTGGTGGGCACACAGGCAAAGGCCACAGAAAGATGCTCCCTTTGTGGCTCTTCTACAACGAGTTACTTCAGCTTGGTGAACGCTTGGGGCCCCATTCTCCCTGTGACCACGGCGGGGTATACATTAATGAAAACAAAAGGGTCCATTTTCATTGTAACCATGCAGAAGGGTTAAGCATTTGACCTTCAAGTATGGTGTGCTTGTGCTCTGTGGAAAGGTTCTTGACAATATAAACAAGAATTACTGCTGTTAGAGAAAAGAGACACAATTAAAAACAATCTCAGAGGCTTGTTGTACAGCTGTTCAAGTTTCAGCTCTGTCTGACCTCTAAGGATGCCACATGTTTAAGGAAGACAATTTAAGATATTTTAGTGAACCCCTTCACCACTGCCATCCTTCCACTGGGGATACCTATCGTTAAGCACAAAGCACTCTTCCACTAATGAGATTTTACGCCGTGGGGTTTACCCTTGGAGCCAGTTGCCTTCCCAGTCTGTCCTCTGTGTGGATCTGACCACCCGGAGGAGCAGCCAAAGGCTGCATCTTAGCAGGAGGCAGAAATGCTGGATTTTAGCAACCACAATTCCTTTAAAATAGTTTTCCTAATGTTATCACATCCTCCTTTCAGAAAAAGAAGATATTACTGAAGAAAAGTTTTTGTTTTGTTTATTAACAATTAATCAGAAAGGTAGTTTCTTTGAAAAAAGACAGTCACTTATTTCCAATCTACACATGAGAAGGCATTGAGACATCCCAAACACAGTTAGACATAGGCAAAAAATTTAATGTTAAAAAAGATAGGGAGAATTAAAATATGTATGTGTATATATACATATATATATATACACACATATATACATACACATACACACATATATACATATATGTATACACACACACACACATATATGAGACATCATAGAAGACAGAACTCTAAGGTAAAAGACTAAGTTCTTTGTCCGAGCTGAAGGAAGTTACTGTCTTCCTGTCGTTTGATCTTCTTAGAGTCAGCAAAACACTCTGAAACTCTTCCACAAATAAGAGGGTCCCTGGGAAGTGGCCGTGGGAAGGCGTTGTCCCCTCTGGGGCAGGACAATGCTGAAAGGCAGAGGCACCGTGCAGGGGCCAACAGGGGCTTTAAATGAGCAATCCAAGGCAGGCTGCTCCGGATTGGAGGGGTGATACTTCCTACTTCTTGGGAAGAAAGGAAGTCATTCTGAGGTGAAACACTGGCAGGAGACAGGCCAAGTCTCGTAAAGAGCAGGGCACAGGGAAAGTTTTGCTTGTCAAACACACTTTAATCTCTAAAGTCACCAGGCTTTGATGTTGCCCCAAACAGAAAACCTACATGGTTTGCAAGATTTACAGCGTTTCTAGTGGGAACAGTTTCATGCTCTGGGCTTTTTCCTTCAGAGATTAAGGTCTATTTTATCCCTGATGTTCAATGTGTCTGACTGTAAGAGCCTCATCAGAGACAAGGACATTTTCCTGCCCTCTGACTCATCAAATACACCAAACTTTTATTCATCAACTCAAGTTCGTTTTGCAGGGAACAAAGCTGGAGATGATGCACACTGCGGAGTAATCACTGTCGTTCTGACAAGACTGAAGCAGCTCGTTCATGAAGAGTCAGCTCCTAAGGGAGGTGACAAAGGCTGACTAAAAATGGCTGTGCTAATCTTGGTATTATAAAAGACCACACAACTCATTGATTCCGATGGAATGAAGAAAAGCAAAAGAGATGGGGGAAGAAAGGAACAGATCGCCACCTCTGCCTGCACATCCAGGAGAGTCAAATGAGCACTGAAGTCATTCCCATTCACATGGGAGAGAAGGGCCACTTGAGGCACAGTCCACGGGGAGCAACAGAAGTATTGGATGGCATTTCCTCCACCACTTCCTTTTTGAAGCTGGCCCCCTCTTCTGACCCTGAAATGAAGCCTGAACCTGATGGGATGATGGACTAGGCTGAGATATTGATGGCCAATTTTAGCTGGACCATGGCTCATGCTTGATTCCGGCACTATCTTGGAAACCTGGGCAGCTGAGATCAGAGAGTGAAATTTAGCCGGAATGTTGGGATGCCTATTCTTCATCTTAGAACCAACCAATGGCACCGAAAATGAACTTGGGGGGCATGCTATTCCCCCGTTCTTAACACCCCAGCAACTAAAGGTGCCTCCCTCAACAGTCCACATGTCTAATATGGTCTGTGTGTCACACAGGCAGACAGGAACCATTTGCTTTTGCCAAAAGAAAAGGCAACATAAGAAAAGAATTCCTTCTGCCTTCAAATGCACTGACTTAATAGAAAAGTATATTTTCACTTCTGGGAGGGGAAACTGCAAACAAACCCACTGAATGTCTTATTCATGAAGATGCTAATGAAAGATACTTCCTTTTCACTGAAGAATGTCAACCCACCTCTGAAGCACTAACAGAAAGGCTCAGCACCCATCAGGGTGGGGAACAGACGGGTCTGACACCAGTGTGATGAGCAGAGGCTAAAGCAGACCCAGACATCCTGGCTGCTCCCTGCATAGCCCTGGAGAGATCACTCCTTCATGTTGCCCTTGGACACACATTAACTGTAAGTGAGGTTTTACTCCAAACTGCAACAATTTGATTCTTCTTCTAGTACCCCAAGCTACACTGTAATAATGCACCATTTCCCTCTGCTTTTCCACCCTAGATACACATTTGTGAAAAAATGAAGGTAGGTTTGTCCCTCTGGGGGTCAGTTTCTTCCATGCAATTTGCAACAAAACACACCTTGGATTTTAAGAGTGCTATCCTGTAGTTACAATATTGATTTTTCATTTTACTCCACAAACACCACCACAACTTTATAACTGATATACAGCATTAACAATTTCCTTGGCCTTAGAGGCCAAATTAATCAAAAAACTAACCATCTGTTTTTATGCCACAGAGTTCAGTGTTACTCTTCAACATAAACTGCAAACCCACAGCCAGAGCCCAGTGCAATTCTGGAGATGAATTGCTAAATTGCCTCCCATTTGTGATTTAATACAACAATGGCCTTGCAAATTAAAATGTTTAAGGCTTTAGGTCAGTCTCTAGTTAGTCAGCTGTGGGCAACTGGATGTTCCCAGGCTGCTCTGTCAAGAAACCAAGAAGGTTGCAGGCATACGTGTAAAGACAAAAATGGGCTGCTTGACATTTTTGGGATGACCTATAAACATCTCTGGCAGTAGAATTGCTGTAAGTTTCCCCTGGAAGAGAGCACCAAAATGTGTCTAGATTCAGCCTCTACCCTCACCTCATCCTCGGGCTATACCTACCACTCTCTCGAACAGCTGAAGCAGGCATATTCCCAACTTCTCTGTGGGATTTGACACCATCAGCTCCCCTCCACTCAGGTCTGCCTCCTCCGTGGCCACCAGCTCAGACCTTTACACTGGCTGTTTACATTGAACCATCCCTTACTCTTTAACGCCCCTTTGCTCTCATCTCATCACTTCAGCGACTGTCTCAGTGCACCTGACTGCCATGTGTCTGGCACTTTTATGCATGAGTTAACATGAAAGAACATGCCTGGCACAGGATAAACAAGCAATGCCTACTGCAAACATGGGTCAAACTTCTAGACCTGCACTTGGCTCTGCTGTCCCCAGCTAGTTCCACAGCTGTGTTTCCAGCTCTTTGCAGATGCTCTGCTGGTTCCTCAGACTCAAATGGCTCTGGATGTCACCCTCATTTGTGCTCCCCAGCATGGCAACTGGAATCACCATCTACCTAATCTAATAAAGGCAAGAAATTCTATAACGTTGTCACTGTTCTTGTCTCTCAAGCCTTACTGGCAACTAATGATGAAGTCCCAGTTACCTATAAAAACCAAGCTCAAAGTGCACCCATTTCTATTTTCTCCAGTGCCAACTTTGTTATTTTGCACACAAAAATTTTGTAATAGGTCTTCCTGCCCAGCTGCTGCTCTCTGAAGCTTATCCACTGCACTGCCAATGATTATCGCTTTGCATTTCCCATTCAAAATCTCTGAATGAAGCTCCTACCACCACCTCCATAATAAAGGTCAAGTTTCTAAGCATGTTCTTCATAGTTGCTTCTCTAGATTACTACATGCCTGAATGCCTCTCCCCACTTTCTCCCCAGATAGGTACCAGACATAATGCCCTTTCCTCAAACAAGTCTTACTGTTTTGCAGAGCAATTGGCCATGTCTCAGCTCTTTACTCACCAAATCTTTGCTTAGTATATTTCAATTCCCTCATCTATGAAGTCTTCCCCAGTTTTCCCAATCTGACTGGCTTTTTCTGCCGTACTTTCATTATTACCCTGCTTCTACCACTCATTTGCTAGCACACATCATGCCCTATTTGCGCATGCATCTGTCTTCTTAACATGCATGTGTAGTCGATGAGGAAGGCAGTAACTCCTGGTTTTTGCTACTGCTTGATACATTAAGTCTTAAAAGAAAATCAATACCTGTCTGTTGGCTTGAACCTGGACTCTGTTTCCCTCTAGTCAGTGTCAACTACACTTGAGCTACACTTTGTCACAAGCCTTCACTGACTCTGCTAGAAGAGGACACAACAATGAGAAGATGGCAACGTGGGCACCGTGCCAGTGAGGGACCCAGGAGTCTCACAGAAAGATGCTAACTTGTTTTAACTTCATCCTACAGAGACAAATGGACACTCTTGTGGGCCCAAAGGTTCCCACATTTTTCCTTCATGCTCAAGACATGTTTATAAACACAGGAGGTTATAATAAAACTCATGTGAGAGACAAAACTCAATGTTGGCAAGTATTTACATTCTAATCAGGACAACAAGTCACTTCTCACTGAGATTCCAATTCATTTAGCATGAAGATTCTTGTACTTGTGCCAAGGGGACCTTCTTTGTGCCAGAAAAACCTCCTGGTGGCTTCATGCTGGAGGGCAAGTCTGTGTATCCACACAAGAAGAAAAAATGGCACTAAAAGGGTGCTTCTGAGACCACAATCTGGACTTTGGATGGCTCCTCAAGGCCAGAATGTAAAGGCACTGATGGTTTCAACTGGTCAGTTGACTCCCAACCCAGACAGGTGGGCCTTCCTCAAGGGAAGACCGAGCAAGGGAAAGGAAATGATGGCAGCCCCAGGAATCCTTCCTGTCTTGATGTCTGAGGTAAGTGATGTCTGGAAGATGCTGAAGGGAGGAAGGAGCAGTAGAAGGCATAAATGAGCCTCAACCAAAAGCACATTTCTCATCTGTTCATTTCCGTTGAAACCTGGTCTCACTGCAAGGTTTGCATGGAAAGATTGAGCATTCAAATTTGTCACTCACCATGGAAATCTGATGGGTGCTCTCTTATTGCAGATAATGGCACACCCATGATTGCTCTTTAACTGGCCTGCATTCTACCAACCAGAGAAGAATCTATGCAAAGAAAATGCATGGCTTTCACCCTGTGCTTCATATAATCAACAGTTTCTAGGTCTCTGTCAAGGGGTTGTCAATGAGATTCATAATTATCTACCGAAAAGGCGCAGAAGCAATTTTGATGTTTCTACTAGAACTGGCTCTTCCTGAAACAGAGAAATGTCCTAAGTCCTACTTGCCAAAGATCCTCAATGCCTCCAGGGTACACTCTGAACTGCCAGGGCTGGCTTTCCTAGGGAAAAAGGGAAAATTGTAGTGCAGCAGCCCAACCTAGTCAGCAGATGACAGAAGTCTTTCCTAAGGAAGGGGCCACTGAGGACCCATGTAAAAATGAAGGAAATGTCACATGTCTGCTTTGGTGGGAGAAACTCAGGAAGAAGAAAGATAAGCAAAGGTCATAGAGAAGAGAAGAAGGTTGGATGCTTTGGACTGAATGGGGAAAGCAATCGCCTAGTAGCAATTGCCAGGTTAAAGGTGTTGGAGGGAGGGAAGAGGGGAGAAATGGGCTGAGGATAAAACACTTTAGCTGTGGAACTGACTAATGCAGGGAGAGGCTCCATCAAATCTGCAGCTGAAAACATTACCCTGGCTGCTGGGTGAGGAATTCAGGAAGCAGGTGGGTATGCCAGTGCAGTACTCAGGGAATGAGGATGGCGTCCTGGCCCAGTTGGCAGTGGGAGAGAAGAGCAGATGCACACAGACTAAGGAGACCTGGTACAGAGGAAAGTTTCCAGAAGGCTCCTCTACTCCCAGCATGCAGCGCAAGGTAGGGAGTTGTATTTCTGCCGACTGAGAGCACTCTGGAAGTGGAAACCAGTTTAGGAGGACTGCTAGCCAAGGGCCACTTTAGAACCCTTGAATATAGCCTGCATTTTCTTGCTTCCACCTCTATACATGGTATTCTTCCCATGGGAAACAGCCAGTTGCTTACCTTCTCCATCTCTACTTTTGAAAATGTTTATTTTAAGAATCAGTTTTTCACCAACTGTGAAGCTCTCTGAAATCCTGCCCACCCAAGTGTCTCCCACCCTCTGCCAAGCTTTATTTTATTCTTTGCCTTTATTGTCAACATCATCTTCTACCCTGTGCAAGAATGATAAGTGCAACTGTTCCCTTCAGAGTCCTCAAAAGAATGAAAGCAAAACAGCAGAGGGTAGATGCACCTTCTATTCACTTGCTAACTGGTACATGTATTTATCCATTATGTAATCTGCAGCATACCCAAACATTAGAATGAGCTAGAAGCCATGCCTTACACCAGTTAAAACAGTATCTCTTCCATTAGAGAGATGGCTTAGTGGTTAAGGCACTTGCTTGCAAAGCCAAACGACCCACGTTTGATATCCCAAGACCCATGTAATCCAAATGCACAAGTTGACACATGCATCTGAGTTTGTTTGCAGTAGCTGGAGGCCCTGGCAGGCCTATTCTCTCTCTCTCCCTCTCCCTCCACCCCCCCCCGCCCTTCCCTCCCTCTCAAATAAGTAATAATAAAATATTTTAAAAAACAGGATATCTGGAGTTGGCACCTAAGTGATATTTAAATTTAAAAACTTCCTAGGGGATTTAAATATGAAGCCAAGATTAAGAGCTCTAGTTACTAAGCCCAAATGGCTAAAGATGTACTTGTATCTTTAAAACCTACATAGGCATCTCCAAGGTATATCCCAATGCTAACTCTCTCATGCAAGGAAATCATATCCCAGAAACCATGGAAAAGATAAGATTTTGGCAGTTGGATGTTTTTAACTCAGGGCATCTGACAAGCAGATTAAATCAACAAGTAGAGGCAGCAGGCCATTCAACACAGATCACATACAGACAGAGAAGGCGCAGCAGATAAAGCAGGTTCTTGTGCTAAACAAAGAGCTAAGCAAGCACAAGACAGAGCCCCTGTGCTCAGGGTGCTTTTATTCTAAGAGCAGCAAGTCGGCAAACCTGCAAGACAGAATTTCTGGTGTGATAAATACTTCAAGAAAACATACAGCAGAGTTAACAGCGACGATGCGTAAGCAGACACCTGAATGGGAAGCATGGGTTATATACATGCATCCATAACCACAGAGGCTGGGGAGCCACAGGAGCTGAGGTAGAAAGGAACTATGAATCAGGTTATCAAGAAGGCAGGAAGAATCAAAGAGGACAGTCTTTAAATAACAATGTATGCACCTATAATCCCAACACTCAGGAAACTGAGGCAGGAAGATCCCAAGTCAGAGGCAAGCCGGGGCTACATCATGAAACTCTGTCCAAATGCAAAACAAGGGACTAAGAAGGTGGCTCGATGGATAGAAACCTTTCAAATATGAGTACCTAAGTTCGGATCCCTAGAGCCCACATAAACGTTAAAAGCTGTGATAGGCCTCTGCAATTCCAACACACCTACAGCAAGACTGAGGTGAGACAGGACAAATTCACAGAAACCAGAGGGCAGCTAGCATTGCCACTATGATGATGAACAACGAGAGATCCTGCCTGAAATGAAGCACAAATGAGGACTGACGCCCAAAAGTCACCCTCTGGCCCCCACAAGCAAGGTGTGACATGCGTGTGCACACACACACAAATATATGCACACATCATATACACATACCCCAACCCCACAAAGAAAATGGACAAAACATATTTTAAAGTAAACAGTGTTAAAAATGTGCTAGGGCTAGAGAGATGGCTCAATTGGTTAAGATGCTTGCCTTCAAAGCTGAAGGACCCAAGTTAGATTCCCCAGTACCTATGTAAAGCCAGATGCATAAGGCAGGGCATACATCTGGAGTTTGTTTGCAGTGACTAGAGGGCCTGGCACACCCATTCTCTCTTTCTAATCTTTCTCTCTCTCTCTTAAATAAAATATATTGTACAAAATTTTTTTAATGTGCTAGGCATTAGAGCAGACACATGTATTATCTTAGTCAACAGACACAACAAACTCATAAGACAGGAACTTTTATTGTCATCTTACAGATGAGAAACAAGACTCCCCTTGTAATTGCTTAACGTCATACACAACTCACAATGAAGCCAGAGCTCCAACCTCAGTTTGACTCACTTGAGAGTTGAAGTTCTTTCTCAATGCAAGGATAACAGAGTTGATTACTTTGAAGAAAAAGAGGCTCACCCTAAAATGACTTAGTGGATGAGTCCATGGGTTACACCATGGCCAACCTTAAAACTTGCCTTTATGACAAAGCAAAAGATGTGGTTTGGTAGGACTACAACCTACCACATTGGTTCACAAGAGGGGTCAAAGGGAGGCTCTCTACCCTTGCTGATCTCTCTTTTCACCCTTGTTGTCATGGGTGGGATCTAAATGTCCATCAAAGACCATATGGGAAAGGCTAGGCTATCAGCTGATGGGCTTTCAAAGGCAACTGGGTCAAGATAGGTCAGAGTCCTATCAGTGGATTAATCCATAATATGATGGGCTATTAGTACAGAAACTCCAAAAGTGAGGTTAGTTAAAGGGAGAGGGTCCTTGTGGACATGTCCTTAGAGGCTATATCTTGCCCTCAGCTCCTTTTTCTCAGTTTGCTTCCTGGATGCCACCAGGTGAGCACCTTTCTTTGGCCCCCACCCTGACACCATGAAGTTCTGTTTTTTGAATCCAAAGCAATGAAGCCAAGTGACCTTTGACTGAAACCTGGACACTGTGAGCCAAAGTAAGTCCTTCTTGAAATGGATTCCTCTCAGCTACCTAGTCACCACGACAGACAATCAAACTAAAAGCAATCATCCTAATGGGTCAGTAACCATCTGAACAGCCCTAGTCATCTTGGAACAGTCGCTCACCCAGCAACTGTGTGTGCACAGGAAGGGCTTCCATCTGTACTTCTGCAGCCAAGCAGGAAGAGCCCAGAATAGCTAAGTGTGTTTAAATGACTTTAATGAAGACTGACAGGCAGAGGAAGAACAACGGCAAATAGAAGGGGCCAAGGAGGCTCATCGTAACAGAATGCAGCAACTGAAATTTAGACCTGAACAGAGTCCAACAGGAACATGACTTTAAACAGAAAAATCAGGCAACATGCCATTTTTCCAGGGTTGAGTAGCATTCCTTTCATTTTCCACCAATGAGAAGAGCCATAGCACCAAGCCCTAGGACCTACAGGCTAAAAGGCACCTACATACTGTATGGAGCTTAAGTCATTCCACAGTACCATCACCTGACGTCATGCTGTAACGGGGCGTTAGGGGTCCAGGAAAGTCCTCAAATCCTAAGCCATAAGTTCATTTCAAATTTTAATCAAAGAATTGAATAAAAAAGAAGACTAAGAAGGACAATTATTAAATTATTATATTTATTGAGAGAAGTACAGAGCCAAGGAAAGGCACCCACGTGGCTAGAGATCCTCCATGAAGGGCCTGGAAAAAGAATGTGGAAAGAGAAGAGAGAAAGGAAGCTCTTGCCATGTGGGAGCTGGAGGGAGGAAGGAGCTCATGTGGGATGGAGAGCTGGGGGCCTCCCGGCTGGCCTGGCCTGGGCCAACTAAAGGAAAAACTCACCCACAACTGGAAGTTCTCAAGTGCTCAGAGAGCCTGCCCTCCCCTGGCAAAGGTATTTATGATCTTATAGTGGTGGGCTATCTTCTGGCTCAGGTGAACCAGAGGGACAGCTGGTTGGTTAGGGCTAAGGGCTATCTCAGGAAGAGGCTAGCTCTGACACCAAGTTCTGGGAGACTGAACTTGAGACTAAGAATAACGTTTAAATCCTATGAAAGACCTCCCTCCAAGGAGGGGTCCTGGCTGTTCGTGGAGAAACAGGTCAAGGGAACTAGGCAAGAGATAGTAAGTCAGATATGATCTTTGATTTCTAGCAAGTACAGACTTCATTCCAGGGGTCCAAGTCACCCTAACTGTACCTCCCTCAGTGCTAACTGCACTCACCACAGCAGTGGACTAGTTCATTCAGCATGTGATTCTACAGGGAGAGAGAGGCATGCCTACATTGACTTGAGTGTTCTCTGTTAGAATCTGTGCAGCTACCCAGACAAGTTGCAGGAATGGAAGGGCTGGGCTGCTTGAGACCATTTTAGCAACCAACACAGCACTGGCCTCTGCCTAACTGCAAACCTCAGCTCTGTCAACCCCTGCAAATGGGACCAAACATGTCACTCAACCACTCTGAGCCTCAGTTTCTTCATCGACAAAATAGAAATGAAACAACTACAAACGAGGCACCATTTTTCACCAGCCATATTTGAAAAGAGTCAAAAGGTCTGACAGGTAATAACCGGTGAGGATGGAGACAAGTTGGCACTGTGACACATAAACTCTACTATAAACTCCAAGGAGGGCCGAGAGAACAATTGATTTCTTTCTGACTTTTGTTTTGTCTTTCTTTTTTTTTGTTTTTTTGAGGTAGGGTTTCACCCTAGTCTAGGCTGACCTGGAATTTACTCTGATCTGAATTCTCAGGGTGGCCTTGAACTCACGGTAATCCTCCTTCCTTTGCCTCCCGAGTACTGGGTTTAAAGGTGTGAGCCACCATGCCCGGCTTTCTTTTTTTAAGACACAGTCTCACTATATAGCTCAGACTGGCCTTGGAGAGAGAATCCTCCTGCCTCTGTCTCCTGACTGCTAGGATTATAGGCCTGTAATGTTAAAAATATTATATGGCACCATATTTGTTAGTACATTATTTGTAAGAGGCTAAGCAATGAGGACAATTGGAGGCTGAGTAAATTATGAAACCACACAATGGAAAGCAGTGCCATAAGTTAAAGCATAAATGCAGAAAGAGCTGTGAGACATAACATTATACATGTCAAGAATACACAGATGATTTCAGCATATAGCATATCTCTGGAAAGATCTAGGAGGAAAAAAAAAAACTAGAAAAGTACTAGTCTTTGCAGAAGAAAAATGAGTGGCTGGAGGACCAACACTGCAAGCGTTTATATCCCTCTCAATTCCGCTCACCTGAAAGACCCAGCTCGGGCCTGGCTTGTGGAGAAGGTACCACAGCCTGCAGCCAGGAAGAATGTTATCAGAGGAGAAAGAGTGAATGAGGATAAATGACTGGGGGAGGGGGGACAAGACCAAGTGTTACCTTTACCTTGAGCCATCTAATCCAGGGTGGAAGAAACGTTACAGAGAAACATCTTTCTCATATTTTGCCACTAGCATGCAGGTGAAAGTTGGGACAAGAAAAACTCAGGAAAGGCATAGCCACTGTGGGATTTGGGAAGTCATGAGAAATACTGAACTGGAAAGTCTACATTCTACACTACCTGTAGTCTGGGTCTGTGTCCCGGGTACAAGCTGCTATGCCCTTCTGAGCCCTTCTTTTCACAAAAGAACGAGGTCAGAATGACCATCACTTGGGTGGCTTCTAACCTGACATGGGTAGCTAGATGTGCTTGTCGGGGCCTGGCATTTGGGCACCACCAAAATGTTGCCCAATAAGTAAAAAGCATGGAATAAATGTTCAAGGCCTTGGAAGAAAATTAACCATGCCAAATGTGACAACTATATCTGTTACCTGCTCCTTGGAATGTGAGAGGTAAAAAGAGTATCAAAGAAGGCATTTTCTAATAGGCACAAAGCCTCTAGTTCCCCAGAGCCACTGCTGAGTGACGCACAAGGCTCTCTGGGAAAATGCAACAGTGGCCTCATCATGTCATTTCTCAGCATGACCATCACCCTAAGGAGAAATGGACCTCTTCATTAATCCCATGGCCGTAGTTTCATGGAGTACCAAAGGAAAGGTAGGTTTCAGAAAGTCATGTCTGATGAGCATAGGAAAAGTCAGTCATCCCTTGTACCTTAGACATAACACCAATTGCTAGAAGATGGGAGCCTCATGGAGAGGGACGAAAGTGAACGTCTAGTAGAAACCTGTACACACAAGTGGAAAAGCCAGAATGAACAAGCATTCATATTGCAAATACTGGCTCACTCTTTCAGCGGGTGTGACTGACACGCACAGCGCAGCAGCAAACACGAGACAGCCCAGCGTGTCGTGTGGGAGGGGAGCCACCCTGTTCCAGCAGAACAAAGGCCATCACAGTGCCATCCTGCCATCCTGAACCAAACCGAGTAACTCATGAAAGAGCCTCTGCTGCACTTCAAAATACTGAAGGATTGAGTCCTCAAGCCTGTCACCTGGACACAAGGCACAGGAGACGTCATTTCCTTCAGACCACAGTTCCACCAATGAAGGTAAAACGAGTAAGTTTCTTAAACAAGGAAGAGAAGTTCATGCATGGCAAGGCCCGCCTCTGGCCAAAGTTCAAAATTAATAATCTGCTATCCAATTTGTGATAGGAGAATAAAAAGAATCTTCCTAAAGAAAAATGTCCAAGCTTGTTTGTAATTTCCTTTCTGAGAATGCAGACCATGGCTTCTTTGCAAGGTTCAGGACACAGACAGGTGGCAAAACTGGGGCGAACAGAATTTTCTTTGTTTCCCAAGGAAAAGCTTTGTAAAGGAAGGCAAGGAAACCAGTTTCTGTGTATTTCAGTTGTACATATTTCGTACTTTGCTTCAAGTCATGAAGAGGTGAGAGGATTGTTCTTTGCATGAAATGTATTGGGGGGGAAAAAAGGACCTTGCTAATCTTCGTCTAGTCTGTCCCTACTGGACTCTCACAAGCTACACTCAGTCCTGTGATTGCCCTCTGGACACCGTGTCAGCCATCTTTGAATATCCTCTACCCCTCTGTCGAGCAGTACCCTTCACAGTCCCCCAGGCCTGTGCCAGAATCTGCCTTCTCTTTTGATTTTCCATCCTCTGAATGACATTGTTCCTTGTGCCTTATCAACTTGGGAGACCTGAGTCCCAGCTCTCTGTTTAACTCCATGTATCTGCATGACATGGAACTGATAAGTGATTAAATGACTGAAAGAAAAGGGAACATTTCTGGTGTCACTATATTGAAACAGATTTCAAATGAAATTATTGTCCAAAATTTAGGCTATTGTTCATACAAATATCTGAGAAGCAGGGAATAATAAAAACTGAAGTGTAAAAGGGAAGATTCTTAATCTTCATTCTTGAAGCACAGAAGCTAAGGGTCTTAACACACTGGCCTTTTGATGAGAATATTCTATTCAACTTCCAGGTTTTTTTCAGACCAATCAATAGAAAGGTCAAGTTCCTTCAGAGCTCATATTTGCACCCAAAAATGTAATCAAGGCTTTTCTAATCTAGATGGAAAACACTACTTAATTAACACAGCTAATAGAGTCAGATTCTTTTTCCCATTAAAAGGAAAAGCAGTTAATAAGACTGGTCCTCATAACCCACACAGGCCACCTTGTGTTGCTTTTGTGTGCCAATGGAGACACCACACTTCCCACACTCTGCCTCCGGATGAGAGGAAGGCATGGCAAACTTGGAAAAACCAGCTACAAGACCTGGGCACCAGGGGCAGACACAGTTTCTTTTTTCCCCTTCTTCCTCAACAAAGGGGCTAGGGTTGGAGGGCGGGAGATTCACTTCCAGTGGCATCCACATCCAAACTCTTTGTAAGGCAAAGGTCCTCTGACTTCACCTACAAATTCACCTACAAAGCCAAGTCCACTTCCAGTACTCACACAGCAACTGTAGCTCTGCTGCTTATAAAATTATGCCCCAACTTTTCCCTTTGTTCTAGCAAAAGACTTCCTGTGAGAAAGCAGTAATCCTTTAAAGCTTTCCAGTGCCAAGGTCTCTCCTGGTTTGTATTCCCCCATCCCAATCCCCAGAGGAACAGCTCAAGCGCATCACAAGGCATGTCTTGGTTCCAAGATGCACTGGGGCTCAAGACTTTCTTTCCTGGTGAGGAAAGAAAACTGGTCATTTGAACATCCTTTCCTGGGATCTGTCTGAAGTGTCGACAAGCAGCAAAGATGAATATTAATATGCCTTCCATCATCAAAAGCTATTGCATACCCAAAGGATGATAAATATTTTAATCAGTTTTCAGCTTGTCTCGCGGAAGTCAGTTTATTCCTCAGGGATTTCCCTAGTTCTGTGCCCAAAACCTGTCCAGTACATGCCGTCTTCACTACATTTTGAAATTAACTACAACCAAGTTCAAGCTTTGCAGAAGAAGTCACTTAATTTCGATATGATTTTACTCTATGACTTTTTTTTAACAGTAGGTAAACAAAACATGAAGGATGGCAACAAATGAGACAAAATAAGACTTAATTTTTAGCAGCACTGCCACTCAGGGAAACTCATAACCTACTTCTCTCATTTAAAAAAAAAAAAGAATCGCATATTTACATAAGTTGTTTGCCAGCAATTACTCAGTCTTCTCAGCTAAATATGCCATGGGCACAAAACAGGCTTCTGTGCTCCCAATACCAAATGAGGAGGAGGAGTTGCTAACAGTGTTTTGAGGTATTGTGAAGGCCCACCAAAAAGACTGCTATTAATTAGGAGGTAATATTTTAGGAAAAGGCCTAGAGCTCTAAAGAATGTACTTAAGAGCTGAAGAGATGGGTTAGTGGTTAAGGCACTTGCCTGCAAAGCCAAAGGACCCTGGTTCAATTCTCCAGGACCCACATAAGCCAGTTGCATAAGATGGCACATGAATCTGAAGTTTGTTTGCAGTTACAGGAGGCCCTGGTGCAGCCCTTCATATTCTCATTCATTCCCTCCCCCACTCCTCCCTCTCTGCCTCTCTCAAATAAATAAATATTAAAAAAAAAAAAAGAGAATGCATTTGAATCTGGGCTGACCAACAGAGGTGGGGAGATTGTAACACTGAGTTCACATCAAGTCTGTCTCTCAAGAAACATGCGCTGAGCACCTACTGTGTACTAGTCCGTGTCCTAGCAGCTAGGAAATCACAGTGACTACAACACACAGCTTTCCTGATGTGCTGATGGGAACACTGTCTGCAGAGGCAGACAACAGAGACATGCATGATCTAATGGTGAATGGTATGGAACAGGGCAGAGCAGGGGAAGACCTTGGTCTTAGAAACACTCTTAAAGGAACACACAAGCAGAAAGACCTAAATAAAATGAATGAATAAAAAAAGCAAGTGAAAAAGAGTAAGATATTCCAGACAGAGGTGAGAGCAAGTATGAAGGCCTCTGAACATGGACAGCAGCTCATGGGGAAGGGGTAGCAGGGAAATGCTGTTACCCACCACAAGGAAGCTGAATTTCTGAATGTGAGGGGAAGCTGGAACCAGGAGCATGAAGCATGCTGGCTTACAGTCTAATAGAGCTTGCTGACAGTGGCCAGGGTGGCCTAATGGAAGCCCGAAGGCTGCTCAAGATGATGACTTTCCAAGCTGATGGCACAGGGGGTGGTGGGAGTGGATTAGGTGAGGCATATATTCTGAAAACAAGTTTCTGGGACTCTTGACATTTTAGCCTGGTTGACGAGGCAGTTCCAGTTAAGTGTAAGACACAGAGGAAATGGGCAGGGATTGTAGGAATTTAGTTTCTTACAACTGAATGGCTGAGTTTGACTCATTTTCCCATCTAGTATTCAAGTGCCCAGAATATGAGTCTTCAATACCAATGGCATATTAATTTGTTATAGAAATTGGCATATCCCACTATTCCTATCCTTTAAGAAATTGTTAACCACATGAAAAGTTTGTATCATTAAATAAGATACAAAGCCTCTTAATCCCGTAACAGCTGTTAAAGAACACCTGATCCATAATTTTCTAATTCCTCAAATTAACAACAGTTACATAATGGGGCTATCTACTAACATGCAGCCATCAGCACCACGCCTTTCCGCACAGGAGCTGAGTTCTGAACACTGCCCCCTCATACCACATTTTCGTTTGTAGGCTAATTTTGTCAATCAATCAAAACCAAGCAGGAGATTATCTGTCTGAGCCTTTGATACACATCAAGGAAAAATTTACAAGTGAGCCTGTCACAGGTGGTTCCAAATGGGCTGAGGTCGTGCAGAGAAACTGCAAAGAAGTCAGTCATAATTTACTTGCTGGGAAAAGATGGGATTACAAATATCTTCACCAGTGACCATGGAGGTACTTTCATGAACAGAGCAGAAGAACACAGCAGCTTCCTTCCGTTAAAAATAATGGGTCATTATTTTTCAGATGTCAATGAGGAAAGAACAGGATGATGGTTATATTGCCCTTAATGTATGGAAGAAGCAACTTAATGCATTCCCAGAGCTTTCTGGGAACTCAGTCTTTGGCAATTAGGGCACATTTCTCCATAGGGGTATTTTTGCAAATAGGAAAGATTTCCAACTCTACCTTACTGAGTATTTAACCTGCAATGGGTAGAAAATTACAAGAGCAGTACTGTGCCCCAAATTATTGTAAGTTCCTTTGGTTTCTGGACAGAACTCCAGCCTTAAAGACAGGAAAATAAAATGAGAGGGACACTCAGTCAAATGGCCCATCAGCAAGGATTCTCAAGCAGAAGACTGTTCATATCAACGTCCAGAAGCACTGCTGGTGATAGCTTCTATATGCATTTTACATTTCACAAACATTCCCTAACATCAAAGCAATGTCCTTCAGAAGGTAAGGATTTTAGGCAGCACTCACTAGCCAATGTGGGGAAGAGACCAACACTCTGAATACTGCTCTAGATAACTGGCAGTTACCACATTATCCCAGGGAAAAGTGGTGGGACTTTTGCACCCTTTACATTGATTTGAGTTTCAGTGTAGCTAGAAACATTTAAACAGCAGCATTCATATCATTTTTATACACACTGTGTGTGAAATCTGTGTGGGCATGCCACACATGTGTGCATTTAATGAAGGCTAGCAAAATTTATCTAATGTTATGTCAAGGCTGAAAGTGAAACTATGCTTGTTTATTCCAGTTTTTCTCTCCGCATGCTAACAGTAGCTAAGAGAGATGGTAAGGCTTTCACTTGGCAATGCTTAACTCCTGTCACTTGTCTCCCCATCTTCTCCACCTCTAGCCTTGCTCCTACTGTGTGCCATAAGGAGGTGGAGGCAGTATGAGTCTCTGCTCCTGGGGAGTGCCAGGCAGCTCCTAGCACTGGGCACAGGCAAAGCTTGCTCACACAGCCCACAGAAGGGTTAAACACAGAAAGCCCTGCCCACTGGTCTGCTCTGATGTTCCTGGAGATATTGTCACTGGATGTATCCTCAGTAGAATTCTATTCAACACCTCTGTCTTTAAGTACAAAGCTGTAGGCTGTAGCAGCTTTAAGAAACATAAGTATCCCTTTTTTCTGCTGCACAGTATCTGTGTGTGAAATTCTCTAAAGGGGTTTAAGTATTTACCCTGAACACTATCAGAAGGTTTCTAAATTTTTCCTTATCCAGTTGCAAAAACACTTCAAAGAGAATCACAAACACAGTCTTTTGTGCTTCCCATACACATTCTGTTTTGGAGGCTTAAGCCTGAATTCTCTTGGAATTATATTTTTTTTCCCAAAAAGACAGAATACACAACATTTTTTTTTTGATTCATGACTAAATCTGCAGCTAAATGAAAAAATGAGAGAAATTCAGTAAGTCATCAAAAAGCTTATTCGAAATTCATTATTTCTAGGTTACATGTAAAATTCCTCTCCTAGAACAATACAGCTGTGGAGAGCAGAAGTGACTGGGTGGGCAAGGAGGCAGAGACCCAACTTTGGTGAACATGGTTAGGTTCACCAAAAATGTGAGCCAACAATTTTAAGCTATTATGGCTGAAAGTGACTTGTTTCTTTATTCCAAATTTCAAAACCTAAACATAAAGGCCCTGAAACAGTGTTCCCATCAAAAATGGGAGATGTGAATTTAAATCTGAATTTAAAATCACCAGACATCTTGAACCAGACCCTAAATAACTATATAATACACACTGCTTCTAAATTAAGAATACTCATCCTGGAAAGTGGGAGACAAGATAATGTTAACACATATAACTAGGTATGTATATGAATACTAATGGCGAGGGGGGATATATACACGTAAAACATGCACATATATTTTTATACATATGCTTCCATCATTGATATGGGCCATAATATTTCTAGTCTATCAGTTTCTTTCATGTCTCCACAACAGTCTTTAATCTAGAAGGAAATTTTAACATAAATTCAGCTAATTGAGCTCTTATCCACCCAATCACAAATACCAATATACTCAATACATATTAAAGTATATGAACAAGTAGCCTGGTTCTTATATTCAGTTATACAGAATTTAATCTACAACACTATAGTGATAGCTTCATTAACCTCTCCAAAAACAAACACACTGCTCTTCAGCTCCCCCATTTCCTGTGACTGTGCAAGCCACAGAGGACTCATCCATACAGCTTCCCTGGATGATTTACACAGGCCCAAATGACAAGGAAAGAGGTATGACTCATCTTGGAATTAAACTATTATAAATAACTTGTCAGGGACAACCTTTACATTCTTAAGTACATTTCTCTCTTAAAATTTTAACAAGATTGATCCTACCCTCTCCAGTGTCTTGTGGTTCAGGTGTTTCCTATAAGGGTCTGGTGAGGGTTCAACCATTTCTAACCTAAACCTTCTACATCTTCCCTCCCTCCCTCTCCCTCTCTCTCTCTTCCTCTCCCTCTCCCTCTCCCTCTCTCCTCCCTAACTCTTGTATATTAGTTATATTCTTCCTCGTTTTCTTAGTGGGCACTGACCTGTGACTCCCAGTACCAGCATGGGGCTATCATCCACATTGATCAGAGAAACCTACAAGGTTTCCTAAAAGAATGACAGATTTCTATCAGAGTACTTGATGACCCACCAAAGGTTAGTGGTAAGACCCTATTGCTGAAGACACCATATGCAGCTGACACGTGAAATGGAATGGCATGGCTGGAAGCCAGGAGAGATTCAGTCCCCAGACAGTCAGCGTGTCTAGTGCCAGAAGGTGCTACATGGGCAACTGGGGGAAATAACCAATATCTCTTCAAGCAACTCATGGTCTAACCTACTTAGCAACAAATAACCAGTTGTGATGCCCATAAGTGCAATAGTGGTACACAGCCATGGTGGGGAACCAACTGCTCTTGATTTAGCTAACTGATCCCCTCAGTGGTACGGAACCCATAGCTGGAGCTGAGGAACAAGTCAGAATCATATCCAAACATAAACCCTCTCTCCAATATCAAGCTACCATCAATCATGGGCTACAAGAGGGCTTACATCTATTAAACTCTCTATTAAAAAAAAGTAAGGGTTATGTCATTTGTCATGGAACTAACATACTCTCCATTGGAGAATCTGCTTCTCTTTTTCAGATAGATGCAGATCCTAAGGATAGAGCCACCCCATCATACCTCAAAAGGGCTCCGGCTACAACTAAGGAAAATTGGCGAAACAAGCAAGGGTGCTGTTTTCCTGACAAACCAGATAAACAGCACAAGGGGGAAGGAGACCAGCACAAAGAAAAATCAACTCCTACCAAATCAGAGAGCCAGAGCCTCACAGGCCCTCAAAACCTCATCACTGAAGCAGACCAAAAATGAACCCGACATGGCTCAGGGAAATTTTGCAGAAGAGGGGGTGGAAAGAATGTCAGAGCCACATGTTGGGCCAAGATATGCAGAGACATTTATTGTACCAATAACTGTGGGCTAACTCCACAATGCACAACCCATATACCTCAACAAGGAGGGGCCAATGGGGAGGGGGTAGGTCATGGATGATCCTAATAGTGGTCCCAAACTGCCTGTATTTGCTGAATAGAAAACTAATATAAAAAAAAGAGAAAAAAAAATTTAACAAGATGCTAGTTACGTTATTCAATAAAACACCCACTCATTTTCCACATCTCTCTGCTCTCCTATGCCAAATCTTAACATAAATGGGCAGAATTAAATGTAGCCTATAGCTTACCTAGCATAATTATATGTTCTGTTTTACACTGCTTCAAAACGGATACATTAAAATAATGCAGCCTTGGCTCCCACACACTGAAGTCAATAAAGGTTATTAAGGCCAACTGCCATACTCGGTTCCCTGCTATGGCAGCTCAAGGAGCTGTCAGGGCAGGAAACAGCTAACAACACCGACTAGGGCCCACATGTTCTTCAAAAAGGAAAAGCAACAACAACAAAGCATGAAGAAATTTCTTTCCAGTCCATAAATCATTGGTCCTTTTGAAAGTGTTTACCCTGGTATCTCTGCGAGAAGACTTCCATTAGATTATAACACATGACTTTTTTTTTTTAAGGTCAAAAGGAAATGAATAAATGTCATCAATTTAGAGGCTTTCACACCTAACATTCTTTTCAGTATCACTGTGAGTTTGATAGTGTTAAAACATTTTTATAGGTAAAATAAATGTCAGTTTTGCAAAGAGCGATACCAGACCCTGAGAGACAAATGGCCTATCCATTGAATCTCAGGCTAAAGGAAGACGTCCTCACCTCACAAGAGACTTCAGCTTTTCATAACCCTCTCTACCCAGAAAGCAAAGCTTGTACAGCTTCTTTCAAATGGTAACTCTCTCTTACCCTGAAGAGCCTCCTCACAGTCTGGTGATCTTGGCTGGGGGAGGAGGTTATTTGAACAGTACTAGAGCGGTGGGATACTTCATGAGTGAAGAGCAGAGGACAGGAAGCGTGGACTAAATTCTGGTATGGCTTTGAAAACATGGGAGTCGGGGTCCGGTTGTTAATGGCTCAAAAAAACATTCACGAAGCAATATTCTGGGAAAATGTGGTATTTTATCCGAATGTCATTCAAATCTGAGGTTTAACATTTACATCACAAGACTATGCACAGAGTAAAACTGTCCTCCAGGAGGCAAATGGCAAGAATAAATAGTGTAATAAAGTGTGCTTGCTGGGACATGGAATGGACAGCAGAGGCTGGGGGAGTGCGAGACAGCTGACTAAACTTTCTGAAGTATGTGGCTGGTTATGACATGTGAAGCAATTACCATTAATGGAAGAAAAGCTATTTCAAAACTCATTTTCCACTTTCCCCAATCCTTCCTGAGACGACTACTCACAACCACAACATGAAGAAAGAATACAAAGGCAGAGAGAAATTGCAACATATGTCTCTTCCCTGGTCCAGGCCATTAAAGGTTGCTTTACACATAAGCAAAATGGGGAAAGTAATGCACACATTCATTGCCAGAGGTTTCTTTTATTTTCTTGCTAGAAGAGATTGCCGAACAGACAAAAACGCATTGATTAGAGAAATATTTCCACAACATGCACATGGTTCTACAATTCAAAAAAGCATAAAGATAACAAAGAATCACTTGTCTAAAATGATAACAATTTTGCGTGATACATTCCTGGAAAGGAAAGTCAGAGCATTCAGAAATGCCCTTTGGATTAGTCTAATTCTATAGAATCCAAATGCACATCAAACATTGAACTTTCACGTTAAATTGCTGTTGAATTTGTTAACCCACAACTGATTTCCTGTGTTATGGAATCTTGGCGATTATAGCTAACCTGAAGCAACAGGGATAGTGCTTGACAGTTACTGGGACATTTGTATGCATGTTCCTGAAAGGCTAGCATCTTGGGGCCTCCAACATGCAGCTCAACATTGCCCCCTGCTGCTTGTACCAAAAAAAAAAAAAGAGGGAAAGAAAGAAAAAACAACCTTCCTTGGAAGTGTATGACAGAGTAGGAATCTCCTCAGCCAATGCCATATTCACCCCAGTACACAAATACCAGATGGCATTGCACGGACAGCCATAGAGCCACAGGCTTTTCCAAAAATTACTCTCTCTTGTCTCTTCCAATAGTAAGAAATAATTATGAATTTGTTAAAAGTTCCTTTAAAAAAAGGCTTAAAACAATGTTTTGACTTAATTTAAAAGAACCATGCCTTTCATCTTGGCCCAAACCTTAACTCTGCTGATAATGATCTTCCTGTAGAGTGCATGCAGGGCAGGCACTGGACCACTGATTGATGGTGACAAGCTTAGGAATGCCAAGCCAAGTACATGGAAACACACTCTGGAAAATTCCCTGCATTGCTACTTACTTTTTATTTTTTGTATGAGAGCTATAAAATAAATAGAAGACATTCCTTGTAACTAACGTGCCATTGTCACCAAATAGATGTGTATGTGAGATATAGATAGATAGATAGATAGATAGATAGATAGAAAGATAGATAGATAGATATCTTTAAGTCAATTTATAACAAACATCACTGATATGTTCACAGTACTACAGATTTCAACTGAGAGAAAAAAGAAATCTCCAAACAAAAGTAATGAAAAGATATTTTAATTAAAAAAATCACCAAGTTCTTATGTTTTGTTTTCCAATTCTTTTTTGGTTTTTTAAGGTAGGGTCACACTACTCTGGCCGAGGCTGACCTAGCATTCACTATGTAGTCTCAGGGTGGCCTCAAACTCAAGGCAATCCTCCTACCTCTGCCTCCCGAGGGCTGGGATTAAAGGTGTGCACCACCACACCCAGCTTGTTTTCCAATTCTTGACTCAAAACTTTTTCAAATTTCAAAGTCAGGTGGAGAAAGCATAAAGCTCAGCAAGGGAGTCTAAAGATGTGTATACAATGGGCACAGTGAGAATTACATACAGTGGGAACTTTAAAAAAAAATTTTATTTATTTGAGAGAGAGAGAGGGAGAGAGAGAATGGGCACACCAGGGCCTCCAGCCATTGCAGATGAACTCCTGACACATATTCCACCTTGTGCATCTGGCTTACACATGGGTGGTAGGGAAATCAAAAATCAAACCTGGAAGCCGGGCATGGTGGCGCACGCCTTTAATCCTAGCACTAGGGAGGCAAAGGTAGGAGAATCACCATCAGTTCAAGGCCACCCTGAGACTATATAGCGAACTCCAGGTCAGCCTAGGCTAGGTTTTTTTCAGCTAGGGTTTTCCAACAAAATCAAACGTGGGTCTAGGCTTTGCAGACAAGTGCCTTAATGGCTAAGCCATCTCTCCAGCCCATGAAAATTTTTCTTAATCTGAAGCTGCATGTGTATCATAAAACTAGAGCATGGGCTGGAGAGATGGGTCAGTGGTTAAGGTGATTGCCTGCAGAGACTAAGGGCCAGGATTCAACTCCATAGTATCCATGTAAAGCCAAATGCACCAGCTGTCACATGCATCTGGAATTCATTTGAAATGGCTAGAAGCCCTGGCACACCCACTCATTCTCAGTCATAAATAAATAAATAAATAAATCCCTTCTAAAAAGAAAAATACTATACCCTCTAGCCAGGCTCAACATAGGAACAGAAGTAACTAAGCAGAGAAGGAAATCTTCATTACTCCTGTTCCAGCATTACAGTACTCCACTTCATAGTAATTCAGTCTCTAGAAAAATTGAATTTTGTGATAATATTAATATACTATAAATGAAGGACTATAACATTCCATTCCTATGTAGACAACCAGCAAAAGGCATGGCTTCGAGATCTGAGAGATGTCTGGGAAGCAAGGACCTGTGCATTCTGACTTACCTTTCAAACTGAGGCCTTCCATTATTATAAAACAGGGCTAATGATAGATTCCATGTTAAGTGTTATTATCATCATCATCATCATCATCATCATAATACATATGAAGGCAGGGGGACACTTGGCAGTGACAGTTTTACTACAAGTTATGACAGAGACTTCATAGTTATATAGTTAATCTCCAAACTCACCAAGTTTGTTTATACACACACACACACACACAATGTATGCATTAACTATATGCATAACATGTACACAGCTTCGATAGCTTCCTGTATGTCAACCTTACCTTCACAAGGCTGTTTATAAAATGAAAGTAGGGATTAGCTGTAACTACCATTTCTGCAGATTAGTTCACTTTTGCTAACACATTTTGCATTCTGGGCAGTGGCCCTCTCCAGAGTTTAGCAGGCTTTTATCACCTTTCTACTACATTCCAAATTCAACTGTTTGGAGGCAGATCAGTGAGGCAGTGAATGTCAAAGACCCTAGAGCAAGCCTTCTGAAGTTCAAACCCCAGCTCCCTGACCTAATAGCTAGGTGATCTTGGGAAAAGTCATATAAACCCTTTGCCTCCTCCTCCTCCTATGTAAAAGTGGGAGAATATTATATCTACCCCTGTATGAGATGTTCTTAAACATTTAATAGGTTTAGCAGTAAAACATGTGGGATAATCTCGGGTACTTAGTAAGTACAGT
Organism: Jaculus jaculus; assembly: GCF_020740685.1. Taxonomy (NCBI): domain Eukaryota; kingdom Metazoa; phylum Chordata; class Mammalia; order Rodentia; family Dipodidae; genus Jaculus; species Jaculus jaculus. The sequence goes on along the minus strand of NC_059102.1, from coordinate 237,971,440 downwards.
GTGAATGTTTGCTATCGTTACTACTTTCTGAGTTGAGACTTCCTCAAAGGGCTCACGTGCCTTCCAGCTGTTCCTCCCCTACAGCCAGTACTCCAGGCACGCTACATGTCCTCACTCTGGCCTTACTTGGCACAGACCACAATATTCCTCCCCAGCTGCCCCACCCTAACCCCACTCCTGCCCATCCATGGTCCCCAAAACCCATACCTGAAGGCTCTCAGCAGTCCCAGCTGCAGTGGTTTGAACTTACTGCTCCCTCTGTCAGACTGTCATTTTTTTTTAAAGTTCTATTACATGATTTTGTTTTTGCCAAAGTAATATGTAGTGATGTCCATGTTTATCTGCTTGTCAAACTGCAGGATCGCAGTTGTTAAGAGCACAACCTCTGGAGCCAGGTGGTGTGAACTTCCATTTCACACTACCACTGACTCAGTGACCTGAGAGGAGGCATTAATTTCCCTGCACTTTGGTTTTCACCTCTATAAATTAAGGCCCATAGCAGCACTTTCTGTATCCCTAGATGTAGAAAGGTCACTGTTCTAAGAATTTAAAAAGCTGATACAAGGAAAGCCCTTAGAATACTTTTTGGTATATAAAAAAGCAAAGGAGTGTTAAAAATTACTGTTACTTTGTTCTCATTGCCAGATCTCAGAAAATGCCTATCACAGTGCCTTTTATGTAGAACATGTTTACTGAACTAAACTGAGGTTGTGCTGACAAAATGCTGGCTGCATCCATTACCTTGCCTAAACCACTGAACATCATTGGATTCACTGTATACACACTTGCTGGTGAAAATCAGGCAGCTGAGGCTTTGTATAGCAAAGCACCCCGAAAATGCAGTGGGCCTTGCACTTACCACACTCTCCATCTTCTTCCATAGTCCTTCCAGCTGAGTCATGGGCTCACACCACCAGTCAGTGCATATGCTGTATCGATTTCCCTGAAACCAGAACTGTCTCAGCCACTCAAACTCCACCTGTGGACCAGAACAAGAAGGTGGTGCTTATAGTGTCCTTGTGATGGACAACCAAGGACAGTGACTTCCCCACTTAACTATCCCCTAGTAACGTCATAGCCACAAGGCGAGAAAAGTGAGAAAAGCTTGGCCTAACCAGTTCCCAGCATACCTTGGCATCTCTAGAGCATGTCTGCAAAGCCAAGAAAAGTCTGAGAACTGACTTCCTCCGAGATGATCAAATTCAATTAGATTTATTAGGCACATGCAACGCAACTAAAAAAAAAAAAAAAAATCAAGCAATAATAAATACTACTATCCTAAAATATAAGCCTCTTACACTATGGAAGAAGGAAAGACATAGCCAAACCAATATGCTTTAAGTAAACACCTTTATTAAAGGCTGCAAAAGCATGGCCCAGACAGGTATCAAGAGTACTGATTTCCAAGTTCCTCAGATTTGAAGTAAAAACTTAACCTAAGGCCAGGAGGATCTGGGGAATCTCTTAGCCATATAACTAACAATTTATAATTAATATACATTCAATCTAAAAAGCCATTCAAGTCATCACTTGTCAACTCCAATGGCTAATGAAAAAAAGTAAAGAGAAGCAAAGATACCTACCACTGGTTTGTGTTCATCCCCAGAAATCTGCTGAACTGCTGTTTGCCACCACAGCATTCCTCCTCTTTTCTAGCCAAACCTTGTAACCCACCATCATCCAGCACACCCACGGGCTCAATCCCCGTGGTGTAGACAGAGATCTAGTTCTATCACTACAGGTAAAATTAGAAACCCAGAGTTAAGCCAAACATCCCACTGCATTTCTAGGTTGGGGAGGAATAGGTACATGTTCAACCAGAACAGGTCTCAAGACTGAAAATTACAGGAAGAAGGAAGAATGCAAGGATTTTGTTATCACAGGAGGAGAATGAAGTCCACACAGGAGGAAGCAACTGTAAGATGCAAAGATGAAAACCAGGTCCTGGAGACACCAATGGACTCTTGACCAAGCTATTTATGAACATGTTTTTAAATTATGCCAAATAAGCCTCAGCTTACTGATCTTTGCAAATGAAATAATTCCAGCATGTATAGATGAAAAGCTGGCTAAAACTTTACAACCTTAAGACATTCTTTCATTATCTATTTTCTGTCTTCAATTGCTTGTCTTAAACTTGAAAACAGAATCTTGCCATCCTTTATTTATTCTAAAATTCCTTTTACCTTTGCCCTCTGGAGAGATGCACAGCAACCACAGCTTCACGCTGGGCTGTCTGGCTTTGCTGAGGTGATCACATTCCACACACTGATGCTGAGCTATTATAATTGTCACCTGCAACCATGGAGAATTCTTTGTTTATTCATACTTAACTTTCATGAAGCAAACAAAAGCAACTTGTGAAGATGGAACAATGGTGAAAATGGCTCAAGTAAGAAACTGGAGAACATGAAATCATGAAAAGGATTTAGTTTACATTAACTAAATGTTTGATATGTAGAACTAATTTGTGAAAGCTGTTTAAATAAAACAAAATAAAGCAAAAGAGGAATGCAGGCAATATTAAGACAGTTGCTAAGCCATATCTATCACATTAAAGATAGTGGTTAACAGAAGTAAGCTTTCAGAAAGGAGAACAAATATGGACATAGTTCAACCAGAGAAGATACAGGTTTAACAACATATTATTATGAGAAAAAAAGAAAACAAAATGCATCTGTTAATTGATTTTACATGCAACTACTCTCAATAACATAAATGGTCCTAAGTCTTAGGGTAAGAAGAGGTAAAAGGTCTCAAAAGGTTTTCCAAATTCTGAGCTGTTATTTCCATCAAAGAGACAAAACTTGAGAGCCTTGACAATCGTGGTCTCCAGGAAAAAAAAAAAAAAAAAAAAAAAAAGACATCTATCTTATGCAATAGGTCCATCAACTTATCAGGGTACCTCAGAGTCAATACTTCAGTGAGTTAAAGCTCAGAAGCAGAAAGAAGGGCCTCTTGGGAAACTCTAAAGACAGGAAGAAGGACATACTGGGAGACTCTACCATCAGGAAAGAAGAAAAGTGTACTGGGGGAGTCTACCATCAGACAGCAAGAAGGGCCTCTTGGGGGACTCTATCATAAGACAAGAAGAATAGCTACTGGGGGCCTCTACCATCAGAGAAGAAGAAGAATGTAATGGGGGACCATACCATCGACAGGAAGACAAGTGTACCAGGGAGTGTGCCATAAGACAGGAAAACGAGTATACTGGGGAACTATACCATCAGACAGGAAGACAAGTGTACTGGGGGACCGTACCATCAGAAAGGAAGAAGAGTGTACCGGGGGAGCGTGCCATCAGACAGGAACAAGAGTGCACTGGGGGACTGTACCATCAGACAGGAAGACGAGTGTGCCAGGGGACCGTACCATGAGACAGGAACAAGTGTACTGGGGGACCGTATCATCAGACAGGAAGACAAGTGTACCGGGGAACCACACCATCAGACAGGAAGAAGAGTGTACTGGGGGACCGTACCATCAGACAGGAAGAAGAGTGTACTGGGGGACTGTACCATCAGACAGGAAGAAGAGTGTACTGGGGGACTGTACCATCAGACAGGAAGAAGAGTGTACTGGGGGACCGTACCATCAGACAGGAAGACAAGTGTACCGGGGGAGCATGCCATCAGACAGGAAGAAGAGTGTACCGGGGAACTGTACCATCAGACAGGAAGAAGAGTGTACCAGGGGACTGTACCATCAGACAGGAAGAACAGTGTATTGGGGGACTGTACCATCAGACAGGAAGACAGGTGTACCGGGGGAGCGTACCATCAGACAGGAACACAAGTGAACCAGGGAACCATACCATCAGACAGGAAGACGAGTATACTGGGGAACCGTACCATCAGACAGGAAGACAAGTGTACTGGGGGACCGTACCATCAGACAGGAAGAAGAGTGTACCGGGGGACTATACCATCAGACAGGAACAAGAGTGAACTGGGGTACCATACCATCAGACAGGAACACAAGTGAACCAGGGAACCATACCATCAGACAGGAAGATGAGTATACTGGGGAATCGTACCATCAGACAGGAACAAGAGTGAACTGGGGTACCATACCATCAGACAGGAAGACAAGTGTACCGGGGGACTGTACCATCAGACAGGAAGAAGAGTGTACCGGGGGACTGTACCATCAGACAGGAACAAGAGTGAACTGGGGTACCATACCATCAGACAGGAAGACAAGTGTACCGGGGGACCGTACCATCAGACAGGAACACGAGTGTACCGGGGGACCGTACCATCAGACAGGAAGACAAGTGTACTGGGGGACCATACCATCAGACAGGAACACGGGTGTACTGGGGGACTGTACCATCAGACAGGAAGACGAGTGTACTGGAGGACCATATCAGCAGACAGGAACATGAGTGTACTGGGGGACCGTACCATCAGACAGGAAGAAGGGTGCCTTGGGAGACTATACCATCAGCCAAGAGAGTGAAGGCAGAGTCCCTGCCATCCTAACAGATAAAGCCTTTGAATTCCTCTTCAATGGCTGACAATCCTCTGAAGAGATGTCACAGTTAAGAATCAGAATTTGAATGGTCCAGAGAAGATGGTGGACCAAGAGCTGCCTCCCTGAAACCTGTTGGAGGGGGAAAGACATCATGAGATGGAGAGGATGAGCTTCAGCGATGCAGAGCAGTCAAAGGCCAGCAGTAAAGAGGGAAGAGGGGTGGCAATGAAAGAACTATGCCTAAGTGAACACAGCTGCAGCCACACAGATCAGCAGGCAGGGAGGGAAGCAAAAGCCTCATCCAAAAGGTGAGCCAGGTGACGCTGGTGAAAGAAACTAACCCACAGGTTCACCAGCCTCAACTCCACTGGAGGTTTTGTGGGACAGATTCCTCCTGTGGATGGGTCGGCAGCTGACAGCAACCCCATTTTTTCATTCTATATGGTATATGGTTCAGTAGACAGTGGCTAAGTGTCATCTTAAGGGGGAACCCATTGTTTAAAGTTGTGCTATTCTGGAGTCCTAAGAACTGAGGACAATCACAAGTCAAAAAGCCTGAATTAAACCAGAGCCTCAGGGTGAGAAACAGGCCTGAGAGGCAGTTGTGGAAGGCACAAGAGGCTCAAGATGAGAAGGCACATTATGCACACAGTGGAAGGCTTGGCTCAGGCAATGAGGTGCACAGGAAAAAACAACACTGCCCTTGGTGGCTGGGAACAGATCTCATCAGTGGAGAAGAACTCTAGAGTTTGATCACCCCAAGCCTAAGGTGAGTGGATGGAGCACCTCTGAAGCCAGCTACCTGCTGTTCACTGCTGCGGTCAAGGGCTTGCAGGCTGCAGAGGAGTAAAGGATGCCCACAGCTGCATCCCACCAGTAGAGGAATCACTGTGTAGAAGGTTTGGAAATAGAAAGGCAGGTCCTCTGCCCAAACAATTCCATGCACTGTTTCCTTCCTCCACTCTCAGTGTGGTAGGAAGTTAACACCTAGAACACTGGACACCCCCAGGAGTGTAATCTGGAGTGTCTTCACTTCTGGAGAAGCTGCTCAGCTCACAGACTGCAAAGCTAAGTATGGCCAGCAGAGGCCTGTGGTATGCAATGAAAGGAAGCTACAAAAGTGAAGACAGCTTTGACAGACATTCTACACTTGTCCAATACAGACTCGACACCAGCATAAACCACAGGAAAGACAAGAGTCCACAGTTCAATGTCCTCAACCCATGAATATAACTTGACATTCTAGAATTTTCAAGGACCCAGAAAGAGCTTTTTGCAGTTACTTCTTGTTGCTAGGAAAAAGCACACAAACAAAATCAGCTAATGGGAGGAAAGTATTTATTGTGGCTTATAGTCTCAAGGAGAGGTTCCATGACAGAGGAAGGCATGTAGCATAAGCCAAGACACCTCAACATTCACCTCCAGTAACACGTCTTCTCCAGCAAGGTTCCACCTCCCAAGTTGCCACTAAGCACCCAAAACACATGAGTTTATGGGGGGAACCTGACTCAAACCACCAGAGCTGCTCCAACACTTCGCTCTTTTATGCCTTTTATGCTTGCTTTTTAAATTTTTTTTTTTTACTTTTTACTTCAGTTTATATTTACTTTATATATTTAAACTTTTAAGTTCTTATTTTTACTCCTTTACATATAGTCATCTATTTTTAAAAGAACTTTTTTAATTATTGAGAAAATATTTTTTTCTTTTTCTATTTACTTTTTCAGCTTTTTAAATGTTCTGGCTCACATGTTTCTGTTTCTCTCTCTCTCTGTCTCTCCGTGTGTGTGTGTGTGTGTGTGTGTGTGTGTGTGTGTGTGTGTGTGTGTAGACAGATTCTCACATAACCTAGGCTGGCCTTGAAATGCTATGGAGCCAAGGATGACCCTGAATTTCTGATTCTCCTACCTCTATCTACTCAGTCCTGGGATACAGATGTGTGCCACAACACCTTGTCTTTGCAGTGCTTGCAATCAAATCTAGGACCTCATGTATTCTGGCGAGCACCCTACCAACTGAGCTACACCTCTAGTCCTTGCTACACTTTGTAAAACTATTTCTTTTTTTAAAATATATCATTTTATTTATTTATTTATTTATTTATTTATTTATTAGATACAGAGGGAGAGAGTGAGTGAGCCAGGGCTTCTGGCTACTCCAGATGCATGTCCTTTGATATGCACCTAGCTAATGTGGGACCTGGAGAATCGAACCTGGGTCCTTATGCTTCTCAGGCAAGAGCCTTAACCGCTAAGCCATCTCTCTTTTTTATTTTTCTTGAGGTAGGTTCTCATTCTAGCCAAGGTTGACCTGGAATATGCTATATGTAGTCTCAGGCTGGCCTGAAACTGCTAAGTGCTGGAATTAAAGGCATGTGCTACCATATCTGGCCTAAAACTATTTTGACTTATTGATTTTGTAAAGCCTTCAGGCTTTTATTTTCTCCTTCTTAAATTTTTCTCATTCTATTTTCATATTACCTCATTATTAGAAAATCATTTTTAAGTTTTTGTTACTGTTTCTCATCTCTTAAAATTTCTCCTTCCCATCCTTCCATAGCATTTCCCTGATACTTCCCCTTCTTTTTCTTTTCTTATTTAACCTTGTCCTCCATTTTCCCTTTTCCCTGACTCCTTCCTTTATTTCACTCACTATTTCTACATTTACCCTAAGTAATGTTTAGCTTCACAGCACATTCTACATTAGATCTGCCATTTTCTGTTCTATAGTCATTGGCAATATATTAGAAGTATACAATTCATGTTAAATGTTTTCTCTACTTTGCATGGTTTGATATTGTCTCTGTGATAGCAGTTTTTTGCTGAGTGGAAGTAGAGATGGAACCATGAAAAGTGGCTTCCAATATCAAGATCCGCCCCTCAAAACACAAAGATATATCCAAACCAACCAATGTGTAAATTTCCACACAAAAGCGCAATAATCATGAGAAAGCAAAGCAACAGGACTTCTCTACATGATAACTATTCAACAACTGAACTCAAAGATACTGAAATTGGTAAAATATCACATGAAGATGTGAAAATTTTTCAATAAAAATAATCAGTGGCCTGAAAGAGGACAAAAACATGTAGAAAATTATTCTGAGAAAAAACAGAAATGTTCAAAATGAAAGCACAGTGAATCAGACAAAAATCACAGGGAAAGGCATCAACAATAAATTCGCAAAGCAGGAGATGGAGAGATGGTTTAGTGATTAAAGCCACTTTCTTGCATAGCCTAATGGCCTGGGTTTGATTCCCCACATAAAGCCAGATGCACAAAGTAGTGCATTTACTTGGAATTCATGTGCAGTGGCAAGCACCTGGTGTGCAAACACATCAAAATAACAAGTCTTTCATCAGCAACCCTAACATCTGGGAGAGGAGACAGCAATATACTTCAAGCTCTGAAGTCAAATAACTGTCCAATAAAATTTTTATACTCAGCAAAGATATCTTACAAAATTCATGTGAAAAAAAAAGAATAATGCATGACAAGCACACAAGAAGGTAATTCATGACCATCAGGCCAGCACCATGGAAGACGCTTAAAGTGACACTATACTGAGAGGAAGAAAAAAAAAGTCCTCATCACCAGAGTGCAGGAAAGAATAATTTTCATTAGAGGAAAGATGAGCAAAGAATAGCTAGGAATCAATCATTTCCAGCAAACTGAAACAATCCAAACAACCAGAAAAATAACGACAAAATTATAGGAATTAGTAAGCATCTCTAAATAACAGCCTTAAATATAAAGGCTCCCTGTATACCAACAAAAAGTTTCAGACTAGCTGAGTTTAAAAAACAAGAACCAACTATGCATTATCTCCATAAAACACACTTCACTGGCAAAGACACTCAAAGATTGAGTCAAAGGATGGGAATATCAGCAAAGGGAAGCAAACAAGCTGTTAGTTGGCTCTTTTCTTAAAATAAAGGAAATAAAAAATACTCCCAGCTGATGGACTAGGTTAAAAATGATCTTTCCTCAGAAATTCCTCAGAGATAGGAAAGTTGCATAGTGAACTTTGCACAAAAGCTAAAATTGTCAAGCACCAAAATACAATTACAGAAGAGCTTAAAAAAATCAAAACCTGGGCTAGAGGGGTTGCACAGTGGTTAGAGCACTTGTCTGCCAAGCCAAGGGACTCAGATTTGATTACCCAGGACCCATGTTAGCCAGATGCACAAGGTGGCACAGGTGTCTACAGTCTGTTTGCACTGGCTAGAGGCCTTTGCCCACGAGCCTGCCTGCCTCCCTCCCTCCCCCCACTCTCTTTCTCTCCTCTACTTTCTTTCTGTCCAAGAAATAAATATCTGGGTGTCGTGGTACATGCTGTAATCCCAGCACTTGGGAGGCAAAGGTAGGAGGATCACCATGAACTCAAGGCCACCCTGAGAATACAGAGTGAATCCAGATCAGCTTGGGCTAGAGTAAGACCCTACCTCAAAAATAAATAAATAAATAAATAAATAATAAAATTTTTAAAAATCAAAACCTGTCATACTGAATGGCTGAGAAAGTTCTACACTTGTCAGGGGCAGTGTCTCCATCCTTTCTCCAGAGTATATTTCTCAAACTCCAGTCCACAAAGGACCAGAGCTGGGTGAAATAGAAGGCAGCTGTCAGGAGAGCAAAGACATATTGGAGGCCAAGACCATTCCATGGGTGACATGTATCCCTCCATGAAGACAAGAACAATAGGAGACAACATGTAAGAGCTCTCTGTAGGTTCTGTCTTCTTTATGTATAACTGAAATCCCTGGTATCTTCCATAAACTCAATGTAAACTCACTGTTATCCCATATTTTAAGAAAGTCCAATCCAGAGGAAATTGAAGCCCATGAGTTATCAGGAGGTATACAGATGCTTAAGAGGCAGGTCCACAGAGCATCTTCTGCATTTTCAGAGAAATATGTTCATAGGAGTTTCAGGTTCACAACCACAGCCCAGAAAACCATCTCTATAACCCTCCTACCAACACATGTCTTTCCTACAGAATGGTAAAAAAACAGATAAACCAAATTTAGCTTTTCTCCCAGAAATACTAAGAGTATATACAAAGAGGAAAGAAACAAGGATCTCAGTACAGAACACTCAGAAAATGTGGAGCAAAGCTTGAAAGATTCTAAACTTGTCCAATTCTATAATCCCAGTACTCTGGTGGCTGAGGCAGAAGGATGAGTTTGAGGCCAGCCTGGGCTACATCCTGAGAAAGCCTGTTTCACAAACAACAAAGAAGAGGCTGGGGAGATGGCTAAGGGGTTAAAAGTGTTTGCTTATGTATTCAATTCTCCAGCATCTACATCAAGCCAAATGCAAAGTGGTACATATGTGTGTGATTCCAATAAGCCTATGACATTGGGTGGTAGAGCCAGGAAAATACAAAGTTCAACAGCCAGCTAGTCTGACATTTCTTTGATGTCTCGAAGTTCACTTGTAGCAGCAAGACCCCATCCCAAAGACAAACAAAGTTATGTTCCAACAGCATGTGTGCTATGGCATGCACGCCCCAAGGCACATATGCATACATAAAAATACAAAAGTTTCAAAAACTCCAAAATCTTATTTCTAAGTTATTATTACTATATAGTGACAAGTACCATTGCCATAGGTAAGCAAATAACACCTGCTTTTCTCCTGTCATCTTTGTTGAGGCTCTTGATTTAGTGCCGGGTCAGCCATGTAGTTCCCTCATGAGATATGTGCACATGCTCCTTGGGGTTCATGTCTCACATTTGTACTGATTCTTCACTGAGAAGGCATCAGATCAGGAAGACAGCTCAGGCCCAGCTGCACAGACACCCTCTGAAGTCACTTCAGAGCAGCTGTGAGGAGGATGCAGGTCTGAGCAGAAAAAAGCGAGAACCAAACAATGCCATCCACTGTGTCTTCATCCAACAAAAAATGCTAGAAGAACAAGTGTTCGCAGCTTACTATTTATTTTTAAGAAAGAAAGTGAGCAATTTAATAACAGAGGAGGATTCTGTTTATTAAGGGGGGGGGTGAAGTTTCTAAAAACACCTTCAGTTCTAATGCCTGAAGTTTCCCCCATTACTTTGCTAGAAAATATCCCAGACAAAGAAAACAAGCCACTCCTAAACCCAGACACACCTTAACACTGAAATACTAGAATATCATTTCATAATTAGCATAGCAAGGGCATATGGGTTTGAAGAAAAAAGAAGCAAACAGCATACTAGGTAGCTACTTGGAGTAGGCTCATTCATTTCATGACAGAACCCGGGTAAGCAGGCCAGTGCTGGAACCCAGGCCAGCATGGATGACAAGGAACAATTTCTCATACTGAGCCCTGACACAGAATTATAGCTTAAGTAGAGAGGATCTGGAAGAATTGAAGACAAGGAGGTGGCCATGCCAGGCATTATTATTTGGAGTCAAGATCTCTGTTCATTCAACCCAGGCTAATCCCCAGAGCTAAAGTTTGTGATGCAACTCTCCCCAGCTCCCTGGCACACATAGTGTCAAAGAAGCCAGCCACTTTCTGAAGCAGATGGGTTTGGATGACATGCTATATGTTCTTAAAGATTTCCCCTGTCCACTGAAGATAACCAAGCACCACAGTCAAAATAATGTAGCCTATCTGTTAGTAAGCACTTCAATTGCCAAGCTGACTCCTTAGATTGTGCTGTCTTTCAGAGAATAGCTAAATTCTCACATCAGAAATTTGATACTAAGATGGAGATAGATGTCACTTTGCTCCCATGCAAGTCAATGAGGCCATCAGGATCATAACTGCATAGCTTTACTGTAGGTCTAGCTATGAGCAATGTCTCCAGTACAGATGGATGCAGAGAAAGGGCATTTGCTGGGCATGACGAAGAGCTCTAAGACAGTCATTATCACCTCTATAGGAAGAATCGTTGTGCCTTTGCTTCCAGACATTATGACAGCTCACAAGACATTAAAATATCTTCTTAAAGATATTATATATAGGGACTGGGGAGATGGCTCAGTCATTAAGAGAACTGGCAAAGCCAGTCAGCCTGAGTTAAATTCCCAAGCCACCCATGCAATGCCAGATGGACATATGTTGGCAGTGGCAAGAAACCCTGTACACACACAAACACATGTACAAATCAATAATAATAATAAACATTTATGTCCCTGTGGGTTTGGACATTGTTTCTCTTCTGGTCAAGATGCTTCTATGGCTCCCTATTTTGGTCATAGTAAAGAGGAAAGTCCCTGTCTTTATGAGGAACTCCAAGGGTCTATCCAACCTGCTGTTCCCCAGTCTCCTGACAATCCTGTGACCTCACATCCTATAAGAAGGAGGACTGTTTCCTCCACTCCCCAAAGTACTCCACAAATATTACACATTCTCTGGCCCAGGCCTTTGCAGCTGCTACTCTTCTGATTCACATGCTCTTCCCCAGATATCCATGACACCCTCGTCTTCTCCCATTCCTGCTCAACAGGTAGTTTCCCAGTAAGGACACTCTGGTTCCTGCAGTCCCCTTATCTTGCTCTGCTTGTTGCTATAGTCGTTAGCAATTTGTAGTAGTACATAATTAACCACTGTTTTATATTCCTTGTTTACCATTATCTCCCTATAAAAGACTTTTTCTTTACTCCTATGCCCACTCAAAAGATTGCCTGGTATAAGCTCGATAACTGTTTCTTGAAAGGATGAACAAGAGCATTATTATAACCTCAATTCCCCATAAATCCTTCTCATCACATCAAAGAGAAAGCCTGAGACAGGTGATTCCTTTTTAATATTTTTCTATTATCTGCTATTTTTTGTTCTTTTAATAGTTTTTATTTAAGTACTATAACTAACACACAATCAAATCCACTCATTTGAACTACAGAAGTTAACTTTTTAAAAAAATATGAAATTATTGCTACCATTATCACTAATCTTCTTTTTAAGTTTTCAGTATTTATTTGCATGAATGTCTGCACACTCACGCATGGGCATGCCTGAGCCTCGTGTTACTGCAAACAAACCCCAGACGCGTGCACCTCTTTCTATATCTGGTTTACATGGGTGGCTCAGGAATTAAGCCCAGGCCAGCTGGCTTTGCAAGCTAGCACCTTTAACTGCTGAGCCACCTTCTCAGCCTCCTGATCTCCTTTCTTTATACGAGGAAAGGAAACAGATGGCTTATGGTCATTTCCAGGCAAAGGTACCTGCTAGAATATCATAAGGCTACTCTGCTTCCACTGCAAATATATTAATGGTCAATTTTACTTTCCATACTAGACTTTCACTTAAAGTAGTTGTGTAAGGTTTCCCATTGTATAGGACATTTAAGACAAAAATGAATTAAAGAAAAGTGTTAAATAGTTAACAATATACATAGCTCAGAGATGATGTAGGAATGGAAAAAGTATTAGTGAAGGCAGTGATCTCACCTGCGGCTCCTGCAGACACATAACAGATTTCACAAAGAAAAGGCACAGCATTGCCATTTGCTCTTTGGCCCACTTAATGCTTGGGGGAGGGGAGGTATTCTTCCTAAGTCTCTGGCAGTGCTGCCTTTTGAGCCAGCCATCAAGTACTCTGTGTTGCAGATGCTCACTGCAAGGATGTCGGTATAGGGAACTACCTTACAAGGTAAGGTCAGTTTCTTCCTACAGGAGGGAAGACAGATCTTTCTGCAGACTTGGAAGAGAAAGAGCCTCTCCCAGGGCAAAGGGCAGGGATGCTTACTATCCACTAGAAAAGTCAGGTTCTCTTGGCCCATGGTTTCTCCCTAGTAATGCAGTTCCTTATGGCTGACATGTCACCTGGCAAATTCTGCATGAACCAGCAGAAACAGAATCTTGGAGAATGCAGTAGATTGAATGGGTGCTGCCCTTCCAATTCTTATGCTGAAGCCTTAACCACCAAGGTAATTGCAAGGGTTGGAAAGTAACAGATTTTGAGGGAAGAACCGTTAGAACTGGACTCATGTAAAGAAGAGGGGATCTAAATGAGTCTGTTTGTCCCTTCCACCATGAAAAGTCATCTATGAATCAGGAAATACATCATCCTAACAGCAAACCTTGATCCCAGACTTCCCAGTTCCCAGAATCATGATCAACTCCTGTTGTTCATAAGCAGTACAGTCTGATGAACTCTAACAGTAACTCAAACTGAGGAGATGGAAACCTAGCACAGAGGCCGAGACTCTGGCTCCTGCCACTCATTATAACAACCTGTGACTGTAACCAGCTCGTGGCAGATGAACTAGCCAGCTTGTAAGCAGGAAGAACTCTACGACCTGCCCAAGAGCTTGAGAGTCCTCACCTCATTGTGGATTTCTTCTCCTTGCTTCAAAACCGCAGGCTCGAATGATTTCAAAGAGACATCGCCACCATCCAGGTCAGCGCAGACATTCTGCAAAGCCAACTGGCAACGCTGTAAAATGTAATCCAAGGTGCCAGTCGAGCACTGCCAAGACAGAACCAAAAAGCAGGACCATTAGTGAAATCCAAGTTTACCACATGTGTTTCTTAGGGCTGTTCACAGTTCCCTCTTTTCTGCTCATATTCCTGCCATTCCCATAGCTCATACTCCATAGCCTGGCCTCACGTACGCCACTCATCAGGCTAATGGTTGTCTGCATCAGGTGGGCCTCTGCCCTCTATGTCAACATAGGCACCCTGAGCCTAGGGCCCTCTGTGTGTGCATGTGTTCTACATATTCTATAATATCTTAGAACTAAATATAGAAGAAACTTAACACATAATTATCCAATAAATAACTGATTAGCAAGGAAGTCAAGGACCTTGGTTTTATCTATCTCGTGTCTTGAATATAGCACTGGGTAAAACAAATGGAAGCCACACTATAAAACTGACTAAAAAGCAATGGCAGGGGCACTGAAGTTATGAACCCAGAGCAATGACTTTCCTTTTCCCACAGAAAGTGAATGCTAAGCAGGTACAGTCCCTGAGAACGGATCCTTCCCGTGACAGAGGATATGTGGCTCAGGCCCTCAAAGTGTACTTAATGACAGAGCCACGACTTGGGCATCATCAGGACACAGAGAGCAAATTCACTCCCCTTTGAATCTGTGAGCATAGAACAGTGGTCCAGTGGACAAACCCCTTGGTATGATCATCTGTCAGAAACAGGAGGATGCAGATAGGGCAGGCATCCATTCATTTTGATAACAAAAAGATTTCCTAGAATGTTAAGAAGCAAGCTCTCTCGACATATATCCTTTAGAAACATGAGCAAAATGTAACCCTAAAATAGTTTCATTTTCATAGCTTCAACTGAGCCCTTGGAAAGAGCTTTACTGACAAATCCTGTGGTATAAAAATTCCTTGCACAGTTATTACTGCCACTTTATGTAAAGTGACATCAATAAGCCCGGGAAACACAAACTTTTGTGCCAAAAACAGAAGCTTGATTAATGTGTATTTTAATATGATGACCTGAGCACAGAGAAAGCAAAGGCAGTGAGCTAGGATTTATTGCATCAAAATGTATATATATAGGTGAATTCTCATTCAGAACCCCACGCCAGCCCCCAAAGTGAATACTTTTAAATGACATGCTGTCAAAAAAGACATTCTTTAATTCCCAAGTATGGGGTGACCTACATAAGAGGTTAGCAATGGCATAGTCACTTATTTTAGCTAAAGCCTGCAACAATCTGAAGTTCCAATCAATATTGTGCCAGTTAAATAAACTATGCTGTAACTTTATTTGTATCCATAAAGTGGAGGGGCAGAATTTTTTATTTTACTTTTTGACTTTTATAGCTTTATTTGCTATAAAGAACCTGGCTGATCCTGAGTTTTTTGTTTAATTAATCTTTTAAATCCCCTTTTCAGTCATAACTTCATTGGAAATCTAATTCATGGTATCATGAAATTCAATTGTTCAAACCATATAATTTGTTTCTGAGTATTTAGAATTGTGCAACAACGACTACAGTCATTCTAGAATAATTTTATTATTCCAAAATGAAATCCCTGTCTTTTAGCAGTCACTCTTCCATTTTCACCAGCTCCTTTATCCTAGATCAGCATGAATCTACTTCCTCCAGATAATGAAATTACATAATATGAGGTCTTTGCTGACTGGCTTCTTACACTAAGTGTCCTTCATGGGTCACCCATGTCACAGCATGTATCAGTTTTTTACTTGTGCTTGTTGCGAAGTTGACTGGATGCTACATTTGTTTGTCCCTCCACTAATTGATGGACGTTTCAGCTGTGTACATTTTTTTGGCCATTACATTTAAGGTACTATGAGCATTCATGTATAAGTTTTCATTTCCTTTATGCACATTCATGGCTAAGGCATTAGCATGCCACATTTAGGCCTCCAAAGGAGTGCCAAACTGTCCCAGAGTGACTGCACTATTGTGTTCTCCTTCCTCTTTTTGAACATTTCACCAATACATGTTACTGTCTTTTTGGCCCTATCCATTCTAATGAGCACTAAATGGTTTCATACTGTAGTTTTTGGCTTGTAATCTCTAATGACTAATGATGTTACACACCTTTTGCTTTTGCTTTCCATGCTAGGGATGAAACCTGGGGCTGTGAACATGAGAGGCATGTGCTCTATGAATGAGCTATACCTCCAGCCATCTTGTACATGTTTGTGCGCTCAGTGGTCATTTGTATGCCTCCTTTGATATTGACTTTTCCAGACGGTTCACCGTTTTAAACAGATTGTTTTCTCTTTTACTGAGTTGGAATTTTTATATATTCTGAATAGAATTATCCTTATAAACTATATGGTTTGTGAACATTTTATCCCATTCTCTGGGTTGTCTTTTTGCTTTGTTGACATTTCACTTTGAAGCACAAATGTATTTAACTTTGATGAAGTCCATTTTTTCCTTGGCTTACTTATGCTTTTGGTGCTATGTCAAAAAGGCCAATGCTCACACTAAACTAAGTAGTATTCATTGGTAAGTAATTATCACCAATGTCTTGGATACAAAGTAAAATATACATCATCACTACAAATATGGCAACAAGAACTGGCTGTCATTTGGTTTCCTCTGGGAAGACAGAACTAGCTGGCTTGAGGAAAAAGGCACTGAATATAATCTTAGCTACATTTTGAACTTCAAACTAATTGCCTATTCAAAAATAATTATGCATAAAATTTCAAAAATATTGTGCTTAATCTCAAGAACATTCTGTCACAACTGGAAATCAAATAAAATCAAGAAAAGGTTAAAGTTAAAAGCCAATACACTATCTATTCCTGTGTACCCAGAGAACAAAACAGATTTCTTCTATGATTAAGTAAATGGAATTTCAGAATATGATTTTCTTAACACAATTTGTTTCCTATACATTGTAAATACATAGAAAATAGAAAATAATTTTCTTTGGCAGAGATAAGTCACATGTTGTTAATACTGTAAGAAGGAGAGGACATCTCTGGAATAAGTAAGTAAGGGTTTAAAGTGTGAATTTTTTTCACTCTTCTACTGAAAGAAACAATAACATAAGCTTTAGTGTTTGGAAAACAATCTTTTCTTTGAGTATTGGAAACAATAACACAGGATAAAAGTAAGACTTTTAAATAAGATAAAAACATAATACTACTACCTAAACCCATTTTTGATTAATTCTTGATGTCTATACAGTTTTAGACATAGCAATGTGCATGCAGTATAGACACAATATAAATGTTGATTCTGCTGTTTATACATAAGAATTCAAAATGATCATTTTCAATGTTGCTAACTAAGATAAATGTCAACAATTCCATTATCTGATCATATACTACAAAGGCATCAAGTAAGGAACACCATCCTTTCAATTACACTTCACAATGACATTTATCATACTGGATACTCATCTTTTTTAAATGTTATTTTTAATGTTTATTATTATTAATGTGGTAGTAGATTATTTCCTAGGTTGGATGCCTAGTATTAGGATGCAAGGGATATGAATATCTTATGATACCTTACACATTTTCCCATACAGTTTTCCAGAAACTGAATCAATTTTGAAAGCTACCAGAATTATACAAATATACCAGTAATATCATGTTTTACCTACTGGTAGGAATAAAAAAAACCCTAAAACTGATTTTTTAAAAAGAATCAGTTTTAATTGTAAGGTATGTTTTAAAGCCTATTTACCTAGGAATATCTACAATAGAAGCCAGCACACTTTTTGTTTAAAAAACTAGATAATAAATATTTAAGGCTTAAAAGTCACAGGAATGTGTTACAAGTAACTTAGCTCTAATGTTGTAGTTCAAAAGCAGTAGTAAATAGTATTTAAGCAGTTATGTTCCAATAAAGCTTCATTTACAACAGCAGCCCATTGGCCCATATGCCATCATTTGTTGACTGACAATAGATAATACAGAAAACAGGATGATTAAATAATTCACACAATTGGTGATTGCACATAATCAGCAAACTATCCTGTAGCTTGATATCAAGCACAGAGAATGTAAAAATCATAGGTTTGGGGTAATATGTTTCTCCCAACAAAATCACTTCATATATTCCTCTCTTTATTTAAAGCCAATTATGCTCAAAATAGGACCTAAAAGTAGAAGATATAAGCACAGCTATGTTAATCTGAGAAAGCTAAGCCTGAGGATATTTTGAAAGTAACTACTATAGAATGAAACTGGTCTATCTGGAAAAAATTCATCAAAGCTGGAGTGGAACTTTTCAAATTGTATGCCAAAAGGCTCCTCGCATGAGCTTCTGTGTATATGTGTTTGTTGTGGGGGTAGGCGGTGAAATTTCTTGCGCTCTCATTTTATTGTCTTTGTTGGTATGGCACTGGGAATTGAATCCAGAACCTAGTTATCCCAGACAAGTGCTCTACAAATGAGCTATATATGTGGCCCAGGTTTTGTTTGGTTTTACAGTGCTAGAAATTGAGGCCAGGGCTTGGAGCATGCCAGGCAAGCTCTCCCATTTTTAATCTCCCGTTTTCATTTGCAGCTTCTCCACTTGGCTGCTGCAAATCAGCCTGCTCATAACTGAACCAACTATTGTCTTCCTTTAATGTCTTAGAAACCTATTCCTACAAAAGTTTCCCTTCCTCTAAACACTGGATATGAAACTCAAAGTCATCCCAGTGCCTGGCACATGAAAAAAAAATCCAACTACTGCTTGATTCTTCCTTAAAAACTAAATACACCAACAAACCCACTGATACCATTAGGGTATTTAAAGTAGAGTTAGTTCATCTGTCCATGCATTCAATCACTGACTCTCATTTTCCTCACTCCATTCACTCCATTACTGAGTCTCACATTATGTCTCCTACTCTACTCATGGGAATTCCTTTTGTTTTTCTTTCTGCAGTCACTGCCACAGTTTAAGTGATACCCGTATGATTTTCATCTTCCTAAAGTTATCTCCAATATGTCAATAAAGTTGTCAATAGCTGACACCTGCCAAACAACTTAAGCCAAAGAGCTGTATCTAAAATCTCAGACCTTTTACAACACGGTCCCATTCAGAACCCAACCATACTTGTCAACATACATTTGGTACCCAGTCAAGCTGCAGCCACTCAGCATCCCCAGGAAACCCTAACCCATCCGAATCCTAAGATCTACACCTCCCTGATGGTTCATCCCATGAGCTCACCAAAAATGCCCTAAAATACACTCATCCCTCAAGTTCACTCCCTATACTCTCCTAAAGGCTACTACAAACCACCTCACATTGTTTGTACATTGTGTATACACTATTTCTACTCCCGTCTCTAAGCATCTCTTTGTACCCCCAGGCTGGCCTGAAACTGACAGTGTTCCCGCATTAGTCTCCAAGGAGCTGGGTTTGTAGGTTGTGAACCACTTCCAACTTGTGAGCATCCTGAAAACAATAAACCAACGATTCCTGCTTGAATACAAAAAATATTGAACACCAGATAGTTTGATGAAAGTCTGCAGAATGCATGAATGAATGAATGAAATCTTTTCTACAAAATAGCAGCTTTCAGTGAATAGAAATTCTACTAATCAAGATAGATGATGTAAAGTCTCCTGCTTTATGTTCACTCTAGGGAATGAGTGGAAATGGGATAACCTTCCACTAAGGACTTCTGCTGTTCCTTTATACAGAACAGAAAGAAAAGATAGTAGTAAGAATTTAGCATACACAGCAGTGACATTCTTTGTTCTAAAGAATAGTCACCATCTTAAAAGATCTATATGATTTAACTCATTTAATTTTCTTAAGACATATAAATTGGATATAATTATTATCCTCGTCACCATATTTTCCCAACCACTTGATTCAGCATTGGCCACTAGCCCTCTGAATGCAGCAATCAGAAGCCTATATTCCAGGATAGATTTGGAAAAATATAAGAAAGGCATACTTAAATCACACACATCCAAGTGGTTGACAAGAACTGGCCTGTTGGGAGGCTTCTTCCTAGAGAGAAGCCTATGACAGGAAATTAAGCCTTTCTGAGCAACATTAGATGGTTTGTAAATATTCGGTTCCCTTCCTTCCTACCAGATCTTACTCAGAACTAGCTTGCCAATGGCTTTTACCAAAGAAAGAAACACAGCACCAATGATTTATACATTTATTTGTCTCCTCAACTAAATGTAAGTCCAACAAAGTTGCTGGATAGGATGGTCATAAGGGTGGTTGTCTCTCCCAGGTCTGCCCTGCAACACACACTGAGAGATTTGAAAGAGCGAATGAATAGCAAAAGAGAAAAGGAAAAGAAGAAAGAGCAGAAAAGGAGGACTGAATGTCTGATGGGCTTGCTGGCACCATGACACTATCCATGCTCTTTCTGCCATGTGACATCACCAGGAAGACGTGGCTCCACCTTACAGACTCATACAGACTTGGGCTGTGAAGGCCCTGAGCTCCTGCTTCTCGACAGTCTGTGTACCCTTTCTGCCCAGCACTCTCACATTGGTGCCCTGGGGATCCCTGAAAAGCCAAGCTCTAAGACGAAACACAGAAAATAGGCTGGGAGGGGGTGCAAGGGCTCAGGATGCAGTTCAATGGCAGAGTGTTTGCTTAGCCTATGAAAGGCCCCAGATTTATTCTGCATTAATTAGTTAATTAATATAGACAACAACAAGTTTTGGGCTGAAGCCAACTCGTAAGCATTGTCATGATTATTCCCCTGCTCTTTGGAACCCTAGGGTGACTAATACTGGTTTTCCTCATCCTTAACTTTCCCTTCGGACTTGGCAGCCACTGTCCAGCAGGATTTGAATTTGGCAACCACATGTGGCTCATGAACACAACTGGGGAGCTCAGAAATCCCCTCATTTATGTCCTAAAGTTCATATTCATATGCTTAGAAGTCTGATGGGAAATATTGATCCTCAACCACCTAAACCTTGCCACTGGTAACATAGTCACCCCATCTCCTGTGACCATATCTTTTCCCCAACTTTGACGGACACAACCACCTACAGAAATCCTGAACTAGCAGTATGTGCTGTTTAAGAAACATAACCCTAAAAGTAAAATATCCTTTTCCCATGCTGTGAATACACCTTTAAACTACATCTAACAGCTCCAATAGCATTCAGAGCTTAAAAAGCAAGAGAATAAAGTTAAATGGAGGCAATTTTCCTATGAAGTATTCTTCCAAAGCTCCAAGCTAACTTGCTCATTCAATCACTTCTACCACAGTCAAGTAAGTGTGAACCACATTTTATTTATATTTACCTCTGCCACTCGGTGGGTAGAACTAAACCGAGGCTGAGAACCAGCCAATACGCAGTGCTGGTGGGTGGCATTGATATCATCTGCAGAAAAAACATCAAAAAAAAAACCTTTTTAAAACATGTTTATTAGTCAGTATACAGTAGCTGTTTAAAATAAAAAGTAAATAGTAAATCCCTCATTCAAGGAACAATAACCAAAGGATTAATGCTTACCTGCTATTCTTCAAACTGTTCCTTATAAGTAGGACATATAGATATATATGTATATATGTAATAAATCATTCAAAACACAACACTTGTATGTGTGTACATAGATAATATGTAAAATATACCATGCAAACCACAATGATGCTATTAATATAATTATTCCAGGACTGCCCTCAGCAAAGATGCCAAATGTCCTCCTGCTAAAATATATTCGTAATGCCTACCCACTCCCAAGTTTACTGTTTGTGGACTGATCTTTTCTCCTCAACCTGACATCTCTACTTCTGGCCATGTCTTTAGGATAAGCTAGAATTCTTTCCTATTATTTGAAGGTAAACATCTTTCATCTCGTTGGCTTTCGTCAACCTGTAGCCAAAGTATCAAGTTTACCCTTAACAATTTTCCAGGCAATAAACAAATCAAGTCAGCATGTAGCATGACAGGCTCTCAGGAATGGAACTGACGCCTATGGATTCAGGACTCTGGAATGCAGCAGGTGGTAAAGCCATCAGCTGACAAATATAGAAGCATCAGGAAAGAAATCAATGGCTAGTTGTTGTACCTTCTCAAAACTGACATTGGAGGCTAGACAAACTCTGAATCACATCTACTTATAGAAATTACCTCCATTACACAGATGAGAAGCAACATGTCCCTCCACAATATCTGATCTCCTGCATAGACAACACAAGCCTCTACCAAGATGCTAAAACAGATAATGACTTAAGCTAAGAAGCAAAGGCCAGAAGACCCCACACAAATAAGAAGACGGCCACACTATTACCTTCAACCTTAAAAATGAACTGCAAATGACAACTGAGGGGTTCCATTCCCAGACCATGGAGTAATGGTGACAAAGTTCAGCCCCTCCCTTAAACAACTGCAAAATAAAGCAAAAATGGGTTTCTGTAGCTAGAAAACAGATCCCAAAGAGAAGCGAAATGAAATAAATAAGGCTTATGATTGCCCTGATTTACTTCCTGAAAAGGATATCATATCCAGAGTAGAGAAGGGAGCGAGAGTAGAGGGTAAAAGGCCAAGAAAGCAAAGCTCATTCAGAAGGCAGAATGCTGGACTAGAAGAACCTGTAAAGAGAGGGGGGAGGAGCGAGAGAGAGAAAGGAAGGAAAGGGCTGAAGAGATGGCTGAGCAGTTAAGGCACTTGCCTGCAAAGCCAAAGGACACAGGTTCAATTCCTCAGGACCCATGTAAGCCAGATGCACAAGGGGGTGCACACATCTGGAGATCGTTTGCAGTGGCTGTTGGCCCTGGTGTGCCCATTCTCTCTTCTACCTGCCTATTTCTGTATTTTTTTCTCTCTCTCAAATAATTTTTTATAAAAAGAAAGGGGTTTGAGGAAAAGGGGAGGGTGAGGGAAAAGGAAGGGGACCTGAAGTTACTGAGCTGCGCAGTGCGAATGAAAATTCCCAAGAGGAAAAAAAAAAAGCACCAGAAAGCAATGGCCTGAACAGACCTCAGACTTTACACACGACCATAAATAATGCCTGTTCTCTGTAACCAGAATATTCCTAACTCCTAGGTGCCTTAGAAAACCATCAGCACATCAGCAAAGCTAAATCAATTATAGAGTAAAGGTTGTTCAAGGCCTATCATGCCAAGCTCAAACCTAACCTTCAAAATTAAGAATCCCAATTATTTGAGTAATTTAAATACCAATTATTCGAGTACTTTAAATGGCACTGGATCTTGTCCTCATGAGGACAAGATGCAGTAGTATTTAAAAGAATGTAACAAAAATCAAGCATGCATGCAATGTACAATATCTAGTCTCTACTGAAATAACAATAGTAGAAAGACATTCACATACAAACATATAGATTACATATTATCTATACATAATTCTCTTATGTATTCAATTCTTTCCTCATATATATCAACTGAAGCTTCTGAAGATTAAATATATAGTATCTGATATGAAAAGCACAGTAAATGAGATTAATGGAAATTTAAACACTGTAGAAGAAAATATCAGTGATCTCGAATACATACACGCACCCTCCCCAAAATAAAGGAAATATACAATACCCCCCAAATAAGTAAGCATCTGTGACCTATGGAGCAATATTAAATAGTTTGACTTAAATGGAACTTGAGTCCAAGGGATCAGAGAATAACTAAAAAATAAATAAATAAAATCTCCATGATGGAATAACCAATGCCTCATTAAATATGACAGCAACCAAAGGTTTGGGAAGACACAAATCTAAAGAAACCTGAAGCAAAGTAAAATAAAAGCAATGCACATAGTAAAATTTTTAAATATTAGTGATGAATAGAACATTGTAACAAAAAAGGAAATATGTTGACTAGAGAGGTGAAGACTAGAATAACTGCAGACTACACCAACACCAAGGGACAATCAGGTAAGATATATTAAATACTCAAAGGAAACTCAATCTAAAATCCTAACCCAAGTGAAAATACATGAACAAAATTAGAATGAAACATACTTCAGAAAAAGAAAAAAATCTATATCCAGAGTAGTATTGTAAAAATTGTTATACAAAAATTTTCAGGCAAAATAAAAGTTTAATATCATAAAAAATATAGATCTGCCCAAAGAAATGAAAAGTGGCACAAATACTATAAGTATTAAAATCAACAGACAATTTAAAGTTAAAATACTAATGTGCTATGAGATTTATAACAAAAAATAGAAGTAAAGTGCATATAAATAGTAAATGGGAGAATATGAAATAATCAGTTATTTTAAGATGCTTACACGATAGAAAAAACAGTGTAATAATAGTGGAAGGTACCTTTGATGAAGATGCATGCTATGAACCTGAGACCAGTTGTTCATATAGATGTAACTTGGTGACGGCCTACCCCTTTAATCAATCCAACAAGGGACACTTGGAGACATGTTTATGGGTCACCCTGAGAAGGCAGCAGTGCTACTGGCATCTCATGGGGAAAGGCTGTGTGACAATTCACAGCTTCTCCAACACGCATGACTCAGAGCACATGTTAATACTGCTAAAGTGAGAAATCCTATCCTAAGGAAATCTCTGATAAACAAAGTAAAACTAAGAAGCCAAAAGTAGTAGCATACACAAGAAGACGACTATCTAAAAGCAGGAAAGGAAAAGCAAAGAACATGTAAAACTATTAAAACAGGATATGAAACAAATATCACTCTATTTACATTGATCAGGAAAAGAGTGAAAATCATGTCAGAATCAGAGGACGACCATTATAGTCCTTACAGACATGGAATGGGCAAAGTGGAATCACAATGAATGAGAATAAAATTAAAAACCCAAGTGAAACTAACAACAAATTCCTTGAAAGACAAACTACTAAGCTTTCTCAAAGAGAAACACAGCCAGCAAGAGTCATAAATCCTCTTATGAAACAGAATTTTAGATAAAATTCTTTCCACAAAGAAAATTTTAGCCCCAGGTGGATTCACTTTTGAATTTTAATAACCACTTAAGGAAGAAGTAATATCTTACCTAATAGTCATTACAGAAGATCAGATCTGGGCTGAAGAGATTGCTCAGTGATTAAGAGTACATGCTGTGAAAGCATGAGAACCTGAGTTCAATTCCCAGCAGCCACATAAAAGGCCAGCCATGTCAGCACATGCCTAGAATCCCAGTGCTAAGAGTGGGGGCCAGAAACTAAGGATTTCTGGGAATCCCTGGTCAGACAGTCTAATGAAAACAGGGAGGTTTACTGAGAAACTGTCTCAGGGAAAAAGATGGAAAAGTGATAGAGGAGGCCCCTTGACATCTTCCTCTGTCCTCTGCATGGGGCACATTCATCTGCACACCAGGCAGACACCATACAAAATGTACATACATAAACACCTCAATAATGATCAATACAAAAGAAGAAAAAGGCCAGGCATGGTGGCACATGCCTTTAATCCCAGTACTCGGGATGCAGAGGTAGGAGGATTTCTGAGAGTTCAAGGCCACTATGAGACTCCATAGTGAATTCCAAGTCAGCCTGGGCTAGAATGAGACCCTACCACAAAAAAACTAAAAAAAAAAAAAAAAACAAAAAAAAAAAAACCACAAATTTAAAAAAGAAAAACAATTAATATAATCATTCGAAACTGATCTATAGACCTAAATGTATGGGACCATCCCACAAAACCTATAGAATAGGAGAACATCTGAGACTATCCAAAGCCAATATAACTGACTCTATGTCTCAGACACTGTAAAGTTACAGTGGCAGACTGGAGGTCACTGGACAGAATAACTGCAAAGGGGGCCAGGAAACTTTCTGGGATGACAGACATTTTCTATATCATGTGTGTGGTAGTAGCTACATAGATCTACACATTTGTTAAGACTAACAAGTTAAAGTTTACATAGGTGGGCATCACATCATGTGAATTAATGTAAGTTCAACCTCAATAAAAGCTAACTTCATAATTATGAAACCATCCATTTCTAGTCTGGCAGGTTAGGATCTAGGAAATTGTCACTTCCCTTGACAGCCAGTAACAAAACTGAGTGATCAACTGGTCACCTAAGATCCTTTAGACAAGTGAGACGAGGACAAACCACAGCCATCAAACTTGAGAGAGAGACAGAGAAAGAGACAAGCTTGACATCAAGAACCCCAACTTCACAGAGTAGAGCAGGAAAACAGAAACAATGGAAGGAACCAGGCCCAGCCAGGAAAACCTGAACTATAATTAGACAATTGGTTGGATTCAAGGAGGTCAAGGCTGATGCTTAGTAGTACAGGAACAAAGATGGCGCTCACACTTTTTTGAGTCTTATTCCCCAAAGTTCCTCCAAGTTCTCACAGTGATCATGAGAGAACAATATCTTGCTTCCCACAGAAGGAGGGAAAATGAACCACTCGGCCAGAGGCACACTGCTCTTATCTAGCCTGTCCCCAACAGAAATCACTCTTCCAGAACCTTGTCTGTTGGGGTTTATCAGTGTCCAACAACCCTCGGGGAAAGAAATACCAAATCTACCCAGCTCTAGCTTTCCTTGTGGGAGGATGAAAATACCAACTTCAGTACCATCTAGATAGAACAGAAAATATGTAGGCTAAGTGTGAATGTACAGAAATTTGTCACATTGTTCCAACTAAGAATGGGGGAGAATACTGAGACTCACTTATGAAATTAACAATCCTGAGGCACAGATTCCTTAAAAGAGTAAGACCTAACCATAAGATCAGACTATTTCCCCTTACAACATACCTCACCACCTTATTAAGGTCTATATAATACACATCTATTTATCCAGTATGCCAGGAGTACCAACAGACTTAAAAAAGTGCAAAGGACTCTAAAAGGCAAAAAATACAGCTTAAAGAATGAGCAAAAGTCAGAAGTAGTCAGCTATGACAAGAATGTTAGAATGATCAGACCATTAATTTTTAAAACCTATGATTAATATGGTAAGGGATCTAAAGGGAAAAGTAGACAACATGCAAGAACAGATGGATAATGTAAGCAAAGGGATGGAAATTCTAACAATCAAAGAGAAATGCTAGAGATCAAAAACACTATGCCAGAAATGAAGAATGCTTTTGATGGGCTCATTAGCAAACAGGACATGACAGAGGAAAGATCTCAGAGCTTAAAGATATGTTAATAGAAACTTCCAAAACTGAAAATCAAAGAGGAAAAAAGACTAGAAAAAAAAAGAATAGAATATCCAAGAACTATGGGACAACTACAAAAGGTATAATAATATATGTATAATGGAAATAATATATGTATAATGGAAATACCAGGAAAAAAACCAAACTGGATCAGAAGAAAATTAGAAACAATAATAACTAAGAATTTCCATAAATTATTATCAGATACCAAACTACAGAAGTTCAGAAAACATCAAATAACATAAATGCCTATGACAAAATAATGTCCCATACCCAGATATGTCATATTGTTTATTTTTAATTTGTTTTGCTGGGATTGAACTCAGGGCATGCTAAACCATATACTCCAACACAGAGTTTCATCTTCCTGTTAGCATAGCAGATTGAAGCTATAGAAAATCAAACACAAACAATCTTGAACAAAGCCAGAAGCAGAAATAACATTACCTATAAGGAAACAAAGGTTAAAATGCATGCACACACACACACCTGATTTCTCAAAAACTATAAACAAAAAAGTAATAAGTAAAATATTTATTGTTGGCCATAAGAGATCTATAATCTAGAACTTCATTCCATGGTAAATTATGCTTAAAAGGTAAAGGAGAAGTGATGACTTCTTTAGGCAAATAAAAACTGAGGAATGGAGAGATGGCTTAGCAGTTAATGTGCTTGCCTACAAAACCAAAGGATTCATGTTTGACTCTCCAGGTCCCACATAAGCCAGGCGCACAATGACACAAGTGTGCAAGGTCACACTTGAGCACAAAGGGTGCACGCACCTGGAATTCAATTGCAGTGGATGGAGGCCCTGGCATGCCAATTCCCTCCCCACCGCCTCCCTCCATCGCATTAAAAAAAAATGTAGTCCATTGGGTTTGCCTCAAAACAACACACACACACACACACACACACACACACACACACACACACAAAACTCAAGACACTGCAGTTTGTATACTAAAGAAATGTCAAGCCTATTAGAAGGAAAATGATATAGCAGAAACGTGGATCTACATAATGAGAAGAAACAACATACAAGAAACAAACAGAGGCAAAAAAATAAAAACTACTGTGTTTTATGAGATACTGTTCAAACAGATAACAATATGTTCCCCATAAAAGAAAGATATTCAATAATATACATACACACTTTTATATGCTCATGGGTATTGCAATAAAATGACGGCAAAAATAAAAATTAAGAGGAAGGGCTGGAGAGATTGCTTAGTGGTTAAGGTGCTTGTGTGTAAAGCCAAAAGACCCAGGTTTGATACCCAGGACCCATGCAAAGCCAAAAGACCCAGGTTCAATTCCTCAGGACCCATGTGACCCTTTAGTGGGTTGGGGACAGGATTGCCTGATAAAAAATGAGATATTCTATTAAATTTGAATTTCAAAGCAACAACATAATTTTTTTAAATGGTAAAATATACATAAAATGGGACTGGGGAAATGGCTTAGTGGTTACAGCATTTGCCTGCAAAGCCAAAGGACCTGGGTTCAACTCCCCAGGAACCACATAAACCAGATGCACAAGGGGGTACTTGTGTCTGGAGTTTGTATGCAGTGGCTAAAGGCCCTGGCATGCCCATTCTCTCTATCTGTCTCTTTCTCTCTCATAAATAAATAAATATTTAAAAAATATATACATAAAGTAACTTTTCCAATACTAGCAATTTTAAAGTGTTTTATTCAGTGGCATTAAATATAGTCTTGGCATTGTGCAGCCATAACTAGTCTTCAGTTTCAAAATATTTTCATCACCCCCAACAGTAACCCACTTGACAGTCACTTCCTACTTCCCTTCCTCCAAGCTCCTAGCAACAACCAACTCATTTCAGTCCCTATGGGCTTGCATATTTGCCACATTTCATACTGTGGAATCACACACTGTATGACCTTGTGTGTCTGCCTTCTTTCACTTAGCATACTGTGGTGGTTTGATTCAAGGCCCCCATAAATTTAGGTGTTCTGAATGCTAGCTTCCCACTTGATGGAAATTTGGGAATTAACACCTCTTAGAGGAAGTGTACTGTTATGGGTGGGCTTATAGGTGTTATAGGTAGTTTCCTCTTGCCAGTGTTTGGCACACTCTCCTGTTGCTTTGCCTATCTTATGTTGGCTAGGGGGTGATGTCCATGGTCTGCTCATGCCATTGTTTGACCCTGCCATCATGGAGCTTGCCTTTGAGTCTTTAAGCCAAAATAAACCCTTTTTTCCCAAAAGCTGCTCTTGGTCGAGTGATTTCTGCCAGCAATGTAAACCTGACTGCAATACATACCATGCCCAAACCTAAAAAAAAAAGTATCACTGATATGCAAGTAAGGGGAAAAAATAGGCTTGAGAGCATGGCTAAATTGGTAAAGTACTTGTCATGGAAATATGATGAACTACTGAACTCAGGCCCCAGCACTCACAGAGAGGCTAGATGCTGGTGACACACGACTGTAATATCAGTGCTGGAGAGGTAGAGACAAGACAATCCCTGGGGTTTGGTTATCTAGCCAAATTGGGGAGCTCCAGGTTTTTGAGAGACACTGTTTCAAAATAATGTGGATGGATGGACTGGAGAGATGGCTTAGCAGTTAAGTGCTTGCCTGTGAAGCCTAAGGACCCCGGTTTGAGGCTCGATTCCCCAGGACCCATGTTAGCCAGATGCACAAGGGGGCGCACACGTCTGGAGTTTGTTTGCAGTGGTTGGAAGCCCTGGCATACCCATTATCTCCCTCTCTCCCTCCGTCCCTCTGTCCCTCCCTCCCTCCCTGCCTCCCTCTCTCTCTCCCTCCTCCTTCTCCTCCTCCTCCTTTCCCCCTCCTCCTCCTGCTCCTCCTCCTCTCTGTCACTCTCAAATAAATTTTAAAAAAATGTGGCTGTAAAGCAGTTGAGGAACAAATCTGTTGTCAACTTTTGGTCTTGATACCCCTGTGCACACACATGTACCTCCTCACACGTACATGTACCCACATGCATGGTAAAACACACACACAAATATGCACACCACATACATACAAAAAGCAAAGAAAAGAAAACAGAAAAAAATGATCATATACAATACTGTTACAAATGGCAGAAAGAGTAGAAGATTTAAATAGAAAACAGCTGCAGAGATGGCTTAGCGTTAAGGTGATGCCTGCAAAGCTGAAGGACCCATCT
Source organism: Jaculus jaculus (assembly GCF_020740685.1). NCBI lineage: Eukaryota > Metazoa > Chordata > Mammalia > Rodentia > Dipodidae > Jaculus > Jaculus jaculus. The sequence goes on along the minus strand of NC_059102.1, from coordinate 237,941,371 downwards.
TTGACTCTCCAATACCTATGGAAGCCAGATGCGCAAGGTGATGCATGTGCACAAGGTCACACATGGCTAGAGTTCAGTCACACTGGCTAGAAGTCCTGGTGCGCCAATTCTCTCTCTCTCTCTCACACCCACTCTCATAAAAAAAAATTAAAAAAAAATAAACCACAAAGGCCGATTCATTGGGCTTGTCTAAACACTAAAGAAAAAACAATGGAAACAAAAGGCACAGGAACAGGGTTACTTTTAAACTCTATCAATAATCAATGGTACATAAGCACCAATGGGAACCCAGCGCTGGCTATGAGGCAGTCACTGTGTCTTCAGAGGACACATTTACATAAAACACACTCACTGCACAGGTAAAGCTTATCGAGTGGGGTTATACGGAAACAAATGGCACAAGTGTGGTCTTAGCCTAGCTGTAGAGGGAAAAAAACATTTTGGTTCCAGTTCTAGCTCCTTTCGTCCTCGGGATGAATCTTACACTTTAATGTCCTCCTTGGTGACCAAGCTCAGTAGTTCCAACAAACTCTTGAGGTGAAGAAAGAGCAAGAAATGAGTGTGGCGTTCTTTGCCAGCAAACGATGTATGGCTACAAACTGAATATAGGATAAGTTTTACACATTTGTATATGCTATTTCAGCAATTGCCTCCTGCATATTAAAATGAATCCAAATACCACTTTAAAGAGCAACAAATCAACAAGTCACTGGACACATGAAGAAAAGTAAGATAAGATACAAATTACTAATATCAGAAATGAAAGAGATGGCAACATTACAGATCCAAGGACAGCAAAGGGCTAATAAAGGGCTATAACAATGATAGCTACCGCACTACTGTGGTAGCCTAGCTCAAGTGGACTAATTCCTTAAAAAAATATAGTATGTTAAATTTCACACAGGATTAAATAATACAAACACACAATATAAACACTCCTATCTCTATTAAATGATTCAACAATTAATCACCTTCCCAAGACCCAATCAATATTCACTATTACATTCCACTTAACATCTACGAAAGAGATTACAGCACTTCTTCACGATCTGTATCAGAAGATCAAAACAGGCCCACATCCCTCTAACACTGATGCCAGACAACACTGCAAGAAAACAAAGTGCAACTCTAATGAACAAAGATGCACACATCCTCCACGAAATAGGAGAAAACAATTCAACCATACATAGAAAAAGTATTCACAGCCGGGCGTGGTGGCGCATGCCTTTAATCCCAGCTCTAGGGAGGCAGAGGTAGGAGGAGCACCGTGAGTTCAAGACCACACTGAGACTACATAGTGAATTCCAGGTCAGCCTGGACTAGAGTGAGACCCTGCCTTGGGGAAAAAAAAAAAAAATTATTCACTACAACCAATGGGGATGAAAGACTAGTTCAATATTTGAAAATCAATTAATGTGATGCCTAAATTCAATAAGCTAATGAAGAAAAAAAATCACATGATCACATCATTAGATACAGAACACAATGTGACTCTGTGCAGCACACATTCATTATGTAACAACTCTTAACAAGTCAAGGATAGATAAGATTTCCTAAATATAGTATAGAATCCAAAATACACACCCCCAAACCAAAAACCTCCTACAGCTGAAATCATCCTTAAGGGTGAGAAAGTAATGAGTAAGATCAACAATATTACAAAGATGTCAGGACATCTCTTACAAACATCACACAGGAAGCCCTATTTAAAAAAACAAAACAAAACAACATAATATAGAGCTGGAGAGATGGCTTAGCGGGTAAGGCACTTGCCTGCAAAGCCAAAAAGACCCAGTTTCAATTCCCCAGGACCCACATGAACCAGATACACAAGGGGGCGCACACATCTGAAGTTCATTTGCAAGTCCATTCTTTCTCTCTCTCAAATAAATAAAAAATAAAATATTTTAAAACCTAATACAACAAAAAGAAATAGAAGGTATACAGAAGCAATAAATCTTTCCTTGTTCATAGATGACATGACTATCTGTTTAAAAGAAAAACAACCAGAAGAACTTGCAAAAAAGAACACCTTCTGTAATTAATAAGCCATTATTCAAGTCTACAAGATAAAAGGTAATATTTTAAATTACTTTCCCATAGGAACAATGAAAAATTAAGTCTGACATTAAAACTTATTACAACAAATATTAGCTTACTCATAATGAATAAGATGATACAAACCTATGTGTAAGTTCTAGGGCTTGGGTTTATCACATGGCAGAGCATATGTTCAGCATGCATGATACACTGAGTGTTATTCCCAGCACTGAAAAGTAAAACACATGTAAGATCTATATGAAGAAAACTACAATTATGAAAAAAATTAAAGGAGAACCAATTGTGTGGAGAGATGCCCCATGTTTATGAAAAGGAAGACAATATTGTTAAGATATCAGTGAATCTCAATTTGTTCTATAAAGTTAACACTAGTCCAATCAAAAGCCAAGCAAGATATTTTGACAAATTGATTTTGAGATTTGAATGGAGAGGCAAAAGACCCAGAAGAGCTAGAACAATAGAGAAAGAGTAATGAACATTACTTGACTTAAAGATTTCAGTATAATGCTGCCTAATGAAGCCATTATGATATTGAAGAGAATAAATATAGCAAAGAAAGAGAATGAATAGTATCAAAATTGACCCACATAAATAAAATAAACTGGTCTTTGAAAAGGGAGCCATCAAATATAATGGAGCCAAGGCAGTATATATGTTAAAGAATGCTGCAACAACAGGATGAACATGTCCACACACTAGTGTATGTGCACACACTCAAAGGAATTTAGATAAAGACTTCACAACTTGTACAAAAATTAACTCAGAGAACAACACTGTGGTCGGTTTGAATGGAATGTCTCCAAAGGCTCAGGTGTTTGTGACTGTTAGCCGCTACCTAGTGGAGCATTTGGGAGGTGGAGGCCTGCTGCAGGTAAGTGTCGCCAAAGCAGACGTTGGGGTGGAGTCAGCCCTAAGGTGTATTCTGAGCCAGCTTGAGCAGAGCGAACTGCTCTCATTCTTTCTCTGTTGTGGAGGAATGATGAATTGAGCCAGCTTCCTGTGGCATGATGAAGCTTCTCCTAGAATCTGTGAGCCTAAAATAAACTCTTTCCTCCCATGAGCTGCTTTTGGTTGGGTGTTTGTCCCAGCAATGAGAAGGTAACTGCAACAATCACATTCAAGTGTGACACTTAGAAACTATAAAACACCTCAAGATTACAAAGGAGACAGGCTGAGTGATCTTGGATATGATGATGACTAGATACAACACTAAAGATGTGAACATGAAAAGCAATACTGGAATTTTGGAAAATACAAACTTCTCTGATCCAGACACCATCAAGAGATTAAGACAAGCCACTGGCTAGCAGGAAGTACCTGTAAAAGCCGTATTTAGTGAAGGACTAACATAACAAACAGGTAAAGACTCTTAAAACTCGATAAGAAAGTAATTTGAATAAAAAATGAACCAAAGTCCTACACAATCCCCTCACCAAATACCAATAAGCTTTCACAAGATGTTCAACATCTTATTTGACCAGGGAACTACAAATCAAACCTCAAATTTAAACCCAAAGGGGCAAAATGGCCAGAACATGAGACACTGACAACAAATTCTGGGAAAGCTCTGGAGCAGCAGGCGCTTTCATTCACTGCTGGAAAACTGAACTTAACAATACTCCCTGTCTCCTGCCATGTAGCACCCTGCACCATCTCAGGGCTCCACCAACAAAAAGGCCATTACCAGACAGGATCCCCTGACCTTGCACCTTCACCCTGAGCTGAAATAAGCTCCAGTTAGCCTGCCTCAAGTATGGAAATCTAAATAATACAAAAGAACACTGAGGACAACCCAGAGCTGATACTGGAAGACTAATGAGGAAGCCGACAACGGTGACCTGGATTCCAGTAAGAGAAGATGAGCAGTGATCTGCTTCAGCATGCTTCAGGGAAACACACTACCTGTCAGTGGACTGAATAAATGAAATAAGACAAAAGAATGACATCAAGAGCAACTCTGGTGTTCCCAAAGGGGAGAAAAATACTGATGGAAGGGGAATAAATCACAAAACATTAGCAACCGCCACAAATAATATTACAGAGAGCAGCTTGAAACAAGAAAAATTCATCAGTGATATACCTGAGAGTTCAACACAAACAGAAATACAATAATAAGAGAACCAAAGCTGACCAGTCCGGCAGCCTTGGCTTCATGTCTCACAAGGAAGCTAACTGACCACTCTTTGCTCCACTGTGCCACCTCTTAGGACTCAAATGAAGACACTTTGGAGCATTTCTGATTGATCCTTACCATTTTGCCTAAAGGGGTGTGGCAGTTTGAATTAGATGTCCCTCATAAACTCATGTGCCCTAAATGCATAAGCTTCAGCTCATGGTAATCTGAAAATTGGAGACCTGCTAGAGGAGGTGAGATGTTAGGGGCAGACTTATGTGTGTTACAGCAGTTCTCCCTTGTCAGTGTTTGGCACACTCCCCTGCTGCTACTGTCCGCATGATGTTGGTCAGGAGATGATGTTCACCCTCTGCTCATATTACATTTTCCCTGCCATCATGGAGCCTCCCCCCTCCCCCACAAGACTGTAAGCCAATATAAACCCTTTCCTCCCAAGAGCAGCCTTTGGTTGGGTGCTTTGTGCCAACAACACAAAGGTAAGTGCAACAAAGGGTTTCTGAATCTAGCACAAAAAGAAAAAGTTGTAGTCACAGGGTGTTTCCCCAGGCCAGTTTCCAATAGTGTTGGAATGATTTCTAGGAAACCTGCAGGTGCCAATCTCACCTATCCAAGTCAAAGGCTTCCTGCTTCTAGAGATGCTTTTAATGTTGGGGTGCACAGACATCATCAGGGAAAGAGAGTCCTAATGCACAAGATTTTTAATGTTGGCATCCACAGACATTACCATGGAAAGGCCATTCTAATGCACAACTGTGTTTAATGTTGGGCTCCACAGACATTACCAAGGAAAGTTCATCTTAACTCATGATTATGTTAATATTGGGGTCCACAGACATCACAGGGAAATGTCGTCCTAATGTACGAGTGTGTTAATATTGGGGTACACAGACATCACAGGGCAAGGTTGTTGTCCTAATGCACAAGTATGTTAATGTACACAGACATCACAGAGAGGTCGTCCTAATGCACAAGTGTGTTAATGCTTTTGTGCACTGGGTAGCAGCTGATGGCAGGCAGGCCAAGTGCAAACACGCAACAGGAATCCTTAGGGACTTATACCTTTATCTAAAACCTTGGCAACTCTCTAATCAAACAACTCTTTTGAAATTGCTTCCAACTGCCTCTAATCCTTATAAGTTTCATGGGAGGGGGGAGTGAGCCTTCATTTTTCACTTAATAGCTTCCAATTTGTCTAGAACTCTAAGTCTGTAAAAGAGGATAGATCTTCAGTCTGAACATCTCAAAGGATAGACTAAAGGCTTTTCCATTTCCAAAGTCTCTTCCTAATAATTTTTACAAAAAAAAACATTAAAGAATGTGGATTTGGGGGGACTATCTCAGAATATAGCTAGACACTCTTAACTAACAGCTGGAATGAGGGGCTACAGAGTCGATTTCAGAAGTTCTTATCCATTGCTGGCTAAGTGCTCTTTGCACTGCAGTGGGTACAGAGAGCTCTGGGTACTCACTGTAGCAAGCTGTCCTTTCTCACATGTAAAAGACCAAAGATTTAGAAGCCTAATTTATACCAGGGCAGCCAATTTCTGCTCAAGACTATGCTGATTTAGTATGACAAATTCCATACCCAGAGAACCCCTCCCCAACAGACAGCCCAGGACAGGTGGTCACTCTAAATCTGCCCTACCCTAACTTCCTTGATTTTGTTGTCCAGTGTGTCCACAGGGTTATTTCACCCAAATTTCTTAAAGTAACAATCAGGAGCTTTGCTAAAGGCACTCTTGAGGTAAATGAGTCCAATAGCAAAATCCAATCTTCCTCACTTCACACAGTCACTGAAGCTTTTCATTCTTACTCACCTGTCCACTTTCATCTCTCAATCTTAACATTTATGTCCTTTTTCTCTAGATGTGGGGACATCCTTGAGTGAGAACATTTTCAGAACTGAATAGCCAATGAAAAGGAGGGGGTCAAGCTCCTGGAAAGATGTACATCTAAACACAAGCCACTATCTGTCCCACTCCTGGATTCCCAAAGAGAGGTTGGTTCATCAGTGGGAGATAAAAACATTGCAACCTCTTGCAAAACTAACATTAGGTAAAGGAGCTCATCATGCCATAAGTGGAAGGAATCGTGCTGAGTACAGTATGAGTAGAAGGCCAAAGGAAGCAAACACATCTCTCTGAAATAGCAGCACACCAAAGAAAGACACAATCAGATCTGGGCTGGAGAGATGGCTTTGCAGTTAAGGTGTTTGCCGCAAAGCCAAAGGACCAGAGTTCAATTCCCCAGTACCCACATAAAACATGCATCTGGAATTCCTTTGCAGTGGCTGGAGGACCTGGCATGCCCATTCTCTCTGTATCTGCCTGCCCCCCCTTTCTTTCTCTCTCTCCCCATCTCTGAAATAAATAAAAATTTAAAAGAACACACTGAGATCTCAAGAGGAGTCTCACCTTCCTCCTTAGAACACAGAGAAGCTACAGGGTACTCAAAGGGCATGGGCTCTTACCCCTAAAGGGCAGCATCGTATGTACACAACCCATGCTGCCAAGGTCCCAGGATGCACTGTTACAAGCTGTACTCTCAGAAAGCGAGTCAGCTATGCTGGAGTGGACCAGGGCCTATCACATTTGGTCATACTGTAAGCATCCCTACCACACAGACACTCTGAGTATCCCCATCACATGGACACACTGTGAGCATCCCAGCCACACTCTGTGAACATCACTCGGCGAGCCTTCCTACCACACAGACACTCACAAGCTATTAAGCACACTCCAATTTATAAAATCTCCATCTGGCTGGGAGAACGCATTTTCTTCCTTCATCCTTCAAGGGAAGGATTTGGCCAGGAATCCATATTAAGCTTCCACAGAACTAATCTCAACTATTTGCCCATAAGTCAGTACTTCTTTGTGTAATGATAAACAGACAAGAAGAAATCACAGACTTATGCAAACATACTACAGTTCAAAGGAATGGAACCACTTTGACTGGAAAAGACTCTCTAGGAAAAGTCTCAAACTGACAGGAAGAAATTTTAGAAAACATTATCAATTTTTCAAGAAGACAGTTAAGAAGATACTATGTCTGTGAAAAGATATAAGCATGTGAAGATGGAATAATATATAAGATCAGTAAAAAAAAAATACTTTGAGTTTTGTGTTCTTTTGAGAGAGTCATATGTAGCCCAGGGTGACCGCAAACTCACTATGTAGCTAAGGATCACCTTAACTTTCCGATCTTCCTGCCTGTACCTCCCACATGCCAGTATGACAGGCATACACCCATGAAACCTGGGTCTGTGGGACAAGGACTAAACCCAGGGCTTCATGCATGCTAGGCAAGGACTCTACCAACTGACCTGAATTCCTAGCCTTTTGTTTTGTTTTGTTTTGAGATAAAATTGCTTCATTTAGAACAATGATAGATGGAGTGAATGACAGTTAAAGCAGAAGACATGCTTTTAGAAAAAAAGCAAGTTAATGAAATAGAAGAGTGAGCTGAAGAAATATCCCTAGAACTCCAAAGGGAAATGAAAACAGAAAGAGACAGGAAAGACAGGACATGAGAGGGATGGATTCTAGGGGCCTAAGTTCACAAAACAGAAATCTACAAATGCAAGCACAATGCAAAAAGCAATGAAAAGAATTGTTCACTATCTCATCATTGTGAACAGGTTTGAGATGGCTGACCAAGTACATAAGCATATTCTATCAAAAATGTAATTATAGGCCTGGAAATATGGCTTAGCAGTTAAAGCACTTATCTGCCAGGCCAAAGGACCCAAGTTCAATTCCCCAGGACCCACATAAGCCAGATACATAAGGTGGTACATGTGTCTGCAGTTTGTTCACAGTGGCTGAAGGCCTTGGCATGCCCATTCTTTCTCTCTCTCTTTCCCTCTCTCCATCTCTCTCTCTCTCCCTCCCTCTCTCAAATAAATAAGTAAATAAATTTTAAAAGCTGTTTAGAATATAAATATATACTACTACAAATGCTGTGATGGTTAGTCTTCACTGTCCACTTTACTGGACTTGGAATCACTATGCAAACACACCACTGGCTGTGTTTAAGAGGGTATTTCCAGAGAGGTTTAGGTTGGGGAGAAGAGTCAATCTGCTTGTTGGTGGCACCACTACATGGGCTGAGGTCCTAGACAGAATAAAAAGAAGAAAGTGAGCGACACCCCAGCACTCGTCCCCCTCTGCTTTCAGGTGCAGTGTGTTTGGCTGCCGCCCGCCTCTGCTACCCTGCCTTTACTACCTTGATGGACAGTATCTGAAACTCAGAGCCATGACAAATCCTTCCTTCCTGAAGTTGCTTTTTCCGGTATTCTGTCACAGCAATGAAAAAGGTAGCTATACAATTATCTACAAAGCAGCAGCAGATTGGAAACAAAAGGAAGATGGCCTCAGACGATGCCCTAATATAAAAGTCATAGGAAGCGGGGTGTGGTGGTACATGCCTTCAATCCCAGTACTCAGGAGGCAGAGGTAGGAGGATCACTGAGTTCAAGACCAGCCTGGGACTACAGAGTGAGTGCCAGGTGAGTCTGGGCTAGAGTGAGACCCTAACTCGAAAACAAAATCACATGAAATGGGAACAATATCTATACTGGGCTTTTTGTTTATTGTTGTTGAGGTGTTTTTGGATTTTGGGTTTTTTTTTTTTTTGAGAGGGGGTTAAAGGAGGGCCTCACTGTAGCCCAGGCTGACCTAGAACTCACTCTAGCTCAGGTTAGCCTTGATCTTCCTACCTCAGCCTCCTGAGTTCTGGGATTAAAGGTGTGTGCATGCCTTTAATCCCAAAACTCAAGAGGCTGAGGTAGGAGGACAACAGTGAGTTCATGGCCAGCTTGGAGCTACAGAGTAAGTTCCAAGTTTAGCCTGGACTACAGTGAGACCCTGCTTCCAAAAAATAAAATAAAATATAAAATCGACAAGCACTAAGCATAAAAGGACGTAAGTCATTTAAAATATTATTAGGAATTAAACCATTTTAAATGGTTATTTAAGGGGCTGCCAAGATAGCTTAGTGATTAAAGGTGTTTGTTTATAAAACCTGCCAGTCCAGGTTCAATTCCCAAACCATGAGGCTGGAGAGATGGCTTAGCATAAGGTGTTTGCCTGAGAAGCCTAAGAACTCATGTTCAAATCTCCAGGTTCCACACAGCCAGATGCACACTGACACAAGCATGCCATGTCGCACATGTGCACAAGGGGATGCACATATCTGGAGTTTGTTCCAGAGGCTGAAGGCCCTAGTGCACCCATTCTCTGTCAAAATACATAATATTTTTTTAAAAACTCTCAAAAATGGTGGAATAGTCTGGCATTCCTTTGCAGTACCAGGAGAGCCTGGCATGTTATCCCTTCACTCTCCGAAAAGTACACGTACACAAACACACACACACACACACACACACACACACACACACACACACAATTTTAAAGATGGTTACTTAACACAAGATTCAATAGCAACACTAAATGATTTACATTATGTATACTTGTATTCATCAAGTAGACAAGTATTTTCAAACTGTCCAGCATTTTCTATGCTCACTGCAAGGTAAAGCAGACTGGTGGAAGATGGGGATGACCACACATCATACACCACAGCTGGGAATGAAAACTGAAGGCTATTTTTCTGAATACTAATCTGGCAGCAGAACATAAAGTTTACAAAAGACCCCCACAGAGGCAAAAGAATAGGGTGGGGCGAAGTTCAGAATCTATACAAAATCAGCCTATAGCAAAAAAAAGATTTGGGCTGGAGAGATGGCTTAGGGGTTAAGCGCTTGCCTGTGAAGCCTAAGAACCCCGATTCGAGGCTTGGCTCCCCAGGACCCACGTTAGCCAGATTCACAAAGGGGCACACGCCTCTGCAGTTCGTTTGCAGTGGCTGCAGGCCCTGGCATGCCCATTCTCTCTCTCACACACTCTCCTTCTTTCTCTCTCTGTCTGTCACTCTCAAATAAATAAATAAAAATAAAAATAAATAAATAAAAAGATTTTTAAAAGTTGGAAAGTGGAAGGCTAGAAAGCCCCTACATGAGGCTGACTCAAGCTTTGTGGCTCCACTGGCCCAGACACTCCAGTGGCACTCCAGTGTATCTGAAGGTGACCTACTGCTTATTAGAATATTAAATGCATACAGCTGCTTGAAGGACTAGGATGCTAATGAGGCATAAATTACATGGAGTTGCAGCAGAACTCCATGGGCCAGAGCATGTGGACTCCTCACTGTGTGTCATAAAAGCCTTTGTACATTAGGGCCATTTGAGCTACTCAACTCTTCACTGCTTCCTCCTTGACAGGTTTTCTTTCTTAATAAATCCTCTTACTTTACTTGTTGCAATCCACGTGCATATTTCCAGTTCCTCGTTCAGGACACAAGTGCCCAGAAAAAACTTGGGAGGTGTCTACCAGACCCTGCCATCCACCAGTATCACCACTCTCATTTCTCTCCAAGGTACTACCCCTCTCATGATTTTTCTTCAGGAAATAAAGATGTACACGAAACCCATACATATGATATTAAAGTCTGCAATTAATAATGTAGAGGATTGTTTTATCATTTTAAATGTGTTGAGCATTACTGAAATAAAATTGCTAGCTTTACCTATTTTTGATGTTCAAAGTGAGGTACTAATACATGTATAACTTATAAAGTTATCCATGTGAATTAACACACTATTGCACAGTCACTTCTAAGGTGTGTAGTGAGAAAACATAAGAATTACTCTCGTAGAGACAGAGGAGATGGCCAAGTGTCATACAAGCAACTGGAGTTCAGAACCTGAGGCACCTATATAAATGCTGGGTGGTCATTAAGAACTGACTATAATCACAGCACAGGGAAGGCACACAGAGCCAGCCTTAGCAAACAAAGTCAATGATCAAGAAAAACACTTTACATTAACTTCTGGCCTACACACATATGACACACTACACACTAATATTCATGCAAGGTAAAGAACTACTAGCTTTCATGTATGTAATGCAATGTTTCTTTTTAAAAAATATTTTGCAGGGCGTGGTGGTGCATGCCTTCAATCCCAGCACTCGGAGGCAGAGGTAGGAGGATTGCTACGAGTTTGAGGCCACCCTGAGACTACATAGTTAATTCTAGGTCAGCCTGGACCAGAGTGAGACCCTACCTCAAAATACACACACACACACACACACACACACACACACACACACACACACACACAATGGGCTAGAGAGATGGTTTAGGGTTAAGGCATTTGCCTGCAAAGCCAAACAATCCTGGTTCGACTCTCCAGGACCCACATAAGGCCAGATGTACAAGGGTCACATGCATCTGGAGTTCATTTGCAGTGGCTGGTGGCCCTGGCATGCCTATTTGCATGCACGATCTCTCTAATAAATAAACATATTTTTAAAATATTTATTTTTGAGAAAGAGAACAAAAATCAGGTAGAGAGAGTGGGCCCACCAGTGCATCTAACCACTGCAAACAAACTCCAGATGCATGTGCCACCTTATGCATCTGGCTTACATGAGCACTAAGGAATCGAACCTGGGTCCTTTGGCTTTGCAGGCAAATGCTTTAACCAGTAATCCATTTCTCTAACCCAGTAATGCAGTATTATTAACAGTAGTCACTCTATTATAACTAAAAGAATCTACCTTTTGGCCCAAATCTCCTTATTTCTTCCTATCTTGCCACTCGCTCCAGCAAGTATTCCACCCTCTGCTTCTATAACTGTGAAATATTCATATTAACTTTGATCCTATGCTGAAGCCCTGGCAAGAGAAGATTTTCTAAAGACATACACATATTCCACTTTTCAACTACTAGAGTGTTACCTTTTTTCATTTGCAAAATTCAAGTTTTCAGAGAAATCAAGCTGGAACTGAGCTAGAAATGTCTTCCCTGCTGGCTAGCTTTCATATTGCCAGAAGGTTCTATGCAGGCTACTGGGGGAGAAAATTCATCAACAGCCTCACCAGCTGTGGACCAGCTGTGGAGCATGCTACAATACCAACCTACCAGGCAAAAAACGCCCACTGGTGCAACAATGGCATGACTGTCATGGGAGTAACCAAGTACTTTCCAATTGAGAGCTGAGCTCTGCTCCAAAGGACAGAATTCATACTCACAACTGTATGTGTACCTGGTATAAAGGTCTATGGCTTGAGAAGTCACAGGCCCTGGGGAATGGGGGAAATCATCTACTGATGTTTTACTAAATGGACATGTAGTCCAAATGCCTTTTAATATTTACGTTTATACCCATAGCCTAGTACTGTTCTCAAATTATTCAGGAAAAAACTCTTTTTGCAGTGGGCAGCAACTAATGCAGATGCTCATAACTGTACAAAGTGCTAAGAATAAGTGACTGTTGAGTGTTCAGCACTAAGCAAGGATATCTATATCACCCCTTCAAAGGGCCAGGGGATATCACAAAAGGTTGACATCAGGGTTATTCCTCAGATGCCATGCACCTTTTAGACAGGGTCCCTTGGTGAACATAAAACTCACCAATGCAACTAGATTAGCTAGCCAGTAGGCCCCACAAATTCAGTTACTACTTCCCCAATGCTGGGGCTACAGGCGTGAGCCACTATGACTGGCATTTTACATGGGTGCTGGAGACTTGCACTCGGGCTCTCATGCTTGTATGGCAAGCACTTTACTGAGCCATCTCCCCAGTCTCTGAGATCTTATACACTGTGGCTATAACATCTCTTCTTAGGTAAATGGCTTACAAGTGTTTGCTTGCATCCTGTAGTTTGTCTCTTTACTGATAGTGCTTTTGCTCTGCATAGTGTTCTTGGGTCAACAAAACCAAATCTGCCCAAATGTTTTACTTTTCTGTGCTTTTGTATCCAAAGAAATAATTGCCAAAATAGTGCTGAAGACACCATATGCTGCCAGGCACAAAACATGGACAGACTTGGCTGGAATCTGGGAAGAGAGCCAGTCTCCAGACAGTTGTCCCATCTAGGGCTGGAAAGCACTACATGAGCTACTGGGGGAAAGTGCCCAACAATGGTCCCAGCAACCAGTCTAAGCTATCCAGAAGCAAACACCCTGACAGGATGTACATGCCAGTGCAATAGTGGCACACAGCCTTGGTGGGAGTGATGGTTAAGTTGTTGTCAACTTGATCTGTTTAGTAATCCACAGAAATCCCTTTTGGATGGGTCTCTCAGGTTGCTTCCAGGAAGGATTAACTAAGAAGGAAGTCCTCCCCCCACAGCGGACGGCCCCTCTCAGGTGGGAACTTTATGTAAGGAAGCTCTGCACATAAAGAGTCCCTTCCTTCCACTTGGCTGCCTGAGCTGCTTGCTGTCTTCCAGTGTGGACTGAAGACCAGCGTGGACTGAAGATCAGCATGGATCGAAACCCAGAAGTTCCACAAGAAGTCTCCAGGCCTTCAGTGTCAGATTGGAACTGCTGAGGCATCTGGCCAAGTGGACTGAGCAGCTACCGGGTTCCTTGATTCTTGGACCTGTAACTGCTATTGGACTACCATAAGCTAATCCAATAAATTCCCTTTTTAATACAATTCATTCTACTGGTTCTGTTCTTCTAGAGAACCCTGATGAATACAGATTTTGGTACTAGAAGTGATTCTAGAGAAACAGAATTGTAAGGATGGATTTCTATTGTGGGCTTGGTGCTATTGGGGGTTGGCTCTCCAACTTCAGTGCTACTAAAGTCCCTACTGGTGCTAAGGACAGAATTTTTACTGGAAATAAGGAGGGCACTAATAATCCATGCTGGGAACGATTTATAGAACTCTGTGGTTGGTTGCTTCTAGCACATACAGATAAAGTAAAGGGAACAGAAGCTCAGAGAGGAAAATTTCAAGCTTAAGACCCACATGCATGATCTGAGGGCTTGTTTCTAAGGGTGCTCTGGAGGACAGTCTCCTCTCTGGCCAAAACGGGACTCAAAATGCAGAAAACCAAACCCAGGCTCTCATTGTAACACTGGCTAACTTGCAATGTAAACTCAAATCCCAGCCTCACAGGCTATCAGAAGTTAAAGTGAGGGCACTGACTGAAAAAGAATGGGATCCTGTGACTTGGGATGGTGATGTGTGGGAAGACCCTGAAGAATCTGGGACACTGAACCCTCAGATTCTGAAGAATTCTGGCAGAAAGACTGTAAGAGCCACAGATTGGGACATCATACCCAGAGGCATTGCCCCCCAACAACTGACTGCTGCTCCCACAATGCATAACCCACGACCCACATGGGGGATACCTGCAACCCAACTGAGGACAGCCCCCAGCAGAATAGGAACAGGGACAAAGGAAAGGATGGTACCAACACATGATATATCCATACTAAGTATTTCTGTAAAAACTAAAAATAAATAATAAAAAAGCTGTCCCTTTATGGTTTTTTTTTTCCTTCTTCTTCTAGGAGTTTTATGCTAGCAAGAGGTCTTTAAGTCGTTAGTAAAATTTGAACTAATTCAGTTTTAGTCTTTAGCATATAGAATTTATCATTTAAAAAAAAAACTGTCCTTTCCTCATTGTCTTTCGTGGAACCTCTGTTGCATTGTCAACAATCAGTAGGCCATAAGAGTACATATTTACTACTGGAATCTCCACTCTGTTCGCTCGGCAGATACATCTGTTCCTAGACCATAACCATTATGTCTTAATTACTATTAATTATTTGCTAAAGATTCTTTGGCTTACTTTGACCTTAAAGTTTTTGGTGGTTGTATATGAACTTTGGTACCTTTTTAAAAATATTTCTAGCCAGGCATAGTGGCACACGCCTTTAATCCCAGCACTCAGGAATCAGAGGTAGGAGGATTGCTGTGAGTTCGAAGCCACCCTGAGACTCCTTAGTGAATTCCAGGTCAGCCTGGGATGCAGTGAGACCCTACCTCAAAACAACAACAACAACAAAAAATTCTATGAAAATGTTATTGAGACATTAATAGGAATTTCTCTGAATTGTAAATGAACTGGCAATAGTATTGACATTTTGACAATACTGAGTCTTCTAATCTATGAATATGGGATACCTATCATCCCTGTGTTTGTGCCTTCCAACCATACTTTACAGTCTTCAGTATACAGATCTTTTACTTACATGGCTAAAATTCCAAAGAAATTATTTTGACACCATTGTAACTGAGATTGTTTTCTTTCTCTTAACAATTTCCTATTAGTGTGCAGAACTGAAATGACCCCTATGTTTTTGTGTTCTTATATTCCACACCATCACTGAAGTTGTTTCCTTGTTCTAACAGATGTGAGGCAGCATCTTTAGGGATTTTCATATCTAACAAGATGTCATCTGCAATAAGAGACAGTTTTATTGCCACCTTTCTGACTTGGATGCCTTTTACTCGCCTTGGCTAATGGCTCTATCATTGTCTTCCAATATTAGCTTGAAGGAAAGTGCTGACTGTGGGCATCCTTCGGTATGACACTGGTATGACCTATATGGCGTTGATGAACATTCCAACAATTTCTCTTTTCCTGACTATGTATCATGAATGGTGATGACTTGTTTAGTTATTCTTTCTGCATCTGTTGCAATAATCATCTACTTTTTACCTTTCCTTCTATCAATGTGATGTAGGATAACAGTGTGCATATACTAAACCACCAAGTGCAGCAGGGGAGAATTCCATCAGATCTGGTCTTACAATCCTGTTGTGATGCTACTGAGTATGGATACTGACATTTTGATAAAGATGTTTTCTCTCTATATTTATAAGAGAAGTTGGGTCTGTAATTTTCTTTATTCTTTTCTGCTTTCTAATGAGGATAATGGTCACCTCATAATGTGAATGTAAAAATGTTCTTCTTCAATTTCTTGGAATATTTTGAGAAGGATTGGTGCAAATTCTTCTTTAAATGTCTGGCAATAAATCTGATGAAAGCCTAAGAACCTAGATTTTCTTGCTGACAGGCTGAGTACTAGTCCAATATTATCACACTGCAGTTGTCTGTTTAGACTTTCTATTTCATCAACAGTCAGTCAGTATGGGCGTGCTTTGGTTTTCTTTTTTATTTCATTTTTAACAAAGTGGTTGTTGAGTACTTTGAAATTCAAAAACCGTTAATTTTTACAATCTGCCTCCCATTATAGATCTGTAGATAGATAGATATTGTAGTTTAAAGAGAAAGACACAAAATAGATTTTTTTCATCATCTTGAAATTGTTAATACTTGTTTTGTGGCCTAACTAACTAGAGAATATTTCATATCCACTTCAGAAATACATTCTCCTGTTCTGTGGACAGTTATATATGTGTTTGAGGATCCATTGAGTCTGTAAGGTTCCCTTACTGATTTCCTGTTTATATATCCATCTAGAGCCAGGAATGGTGGCTCATACCTTTAAAACCAGTTCTCTTCCGGGAACCTAGGTAGGAGAACTGCTGTGTGTTTGAGGCCAGCTTGAAGCTACAACATGCCAAGTCAACCTAGGCTAGATTGAGACCCTGCCACCCCCTCCCCAAATAAAAGGAAAGGAAGGAGGAAAAAGTAGAAGAGAGAGAAAGAGAGAAGTTTAACAAAAAGAGGCTATATCAGGCTGGAAGAATGGCTTAGCAGTTAAGGCACTTGCCTGCAAAGCCAAAGGACCCAGGTTCAATTCCCCAGGCCCCAAAAAAGGCACATGTGTCTAGGGTTCATTTGCAGTAGCTAGAGGGCCAGGCACCCACATTTTTTTTCTCTCTCTCTCGCAAATAAATAATTTTTTAGAAAAAGAGGCTATATCCACCTACTATTTAAAGTAGATGGGGGCTGGAAAGATGACTTAATGGTTAAGGCACTTGCCTGCAAAATCAAAGGACCCAGGTTTGATTCCCCAGGACCCAAGTAAGATGCACAAGGTGATGCATCT
This sequence comes from Jaculus jaculus, assembly GCF_020740685.1. Taxonomy (NCBI): domain Eukaryota; kingdom Metazoa; phylum Chordata; class Mammalia; order Rodentia; family Dipodidae; genus Jaculus; species Jaculus jaculus. The sequence goes on along the minus strand of NC_059102.1, from coordinate 237,924,351 downwards.
GGAGTTTGTTTGCAGAGGCTGGATGCCTAGCACACCCATTCTCTCTCTCAAATAAATAAAAATTACTAAAGTGGGGGCCGGACTAAACTCCCATATAATTATCTTGCAAATATTTCTTCCTTTATTTTTAATATTTGCTTTATGTATTTAGGGTGTCCAGTATTAGTGAACAAATATTCTTAACTACTACTTTTTTATGAGGGGGAAAAGAGAATTGCTGCACCAGGGCCTCCAACCACTGCAACCGGACTCCAGATGCATATGCCACTTTGTGTCCATGTGCAACCTTGTGCGCTTGCATCACCTTGCACATCTGGCTTACATGGGATCTGGAGAGTTGGACATGGGTCCTCAGGCTTTGCAAGCAAGTGCCTTAACGGCTAAGCCATCTTTCCAGCCCTACTATACTTCTTATATAGACCATATTACACATTATACATGTATAATACATTATTTATCACTGTAGAAGGACCTTCTTTGTATCTTACAAGTTCCTGACCAAAAGTCTTACAGTCACCCCTCCTCTTTTCTTTGTTCATTGGCATGAAACATCTTTGCTTGTCTGCTCGATTTCAATGTGCTACTTAGCCAAAGCGAGTCTCTAGAAAGCAGCAGACACAGCAGTGCTCCCCTATCTGCAGTTCTACTTCCCACTTCAGTTACTTGCAGTCAACCAAAATCCAACTCCCACCACAGACATCATCATGACTTCATAACCCCGAGTCACAAGAAGCATATAATCTTCCTGGCCTATCATCACAAGGTCACTGGCAGCTCCCACCACGCCACAATGCCTCCATAATTCACTCGCTCCACTTTATCTCATCATCTAGGCACTGCATCATCAGCACCTCATCACAAGAAAAGGTGAGCATGCTGTGAGAAAAATCACGTTCACAGACCTTTAATTATAGTGTAACTATAGTGATTCTATTATAGTCACTGCCCTTAACGTCTTACTATGCCTAAGTTATAAATTAAAATTTATGTATGCATACATGATGTATGGGGGGAACGCAGGATATATTAGGTTCAGTGCTATCCACAGTTTTAGGCATTCTCTGGGTCTCATGGGACGGAGATAAAGAGGAACCAATGAAGCTTGATTTTTTTTTTTAAATAAGCTATTTGGCCACTCTGTCTTTCCACTGTAGAATTAAATCCATTTATATTTAAAGTAACCATTAGTAAGGACTTATTGCTGCCAATTCCTTCACTGTTTTCTGACAGTTTCATTCCTTTCTTTCCCCTCTACCTGACATCCTCTGTGATATATCTTTTCTGCAGTTGTACACTGTGAATCTTTTGTTTGTGTACTTACTACAATTTTCTTCTTGGTGATCACCATGAGTCTCACATAAAACTTCTTATTGTAAGATGAATCAATTAAGATGATAAAACCTTAACACTGCAAGTAAAAACACTGTACCTTAACGTCCCTCATAGTTTGTAATCAACAACCTAAGTTACATGCTTTAAATATTATTTACCTTTTAAAATTATTATAGTTATACTAATTTTAATATTTTGTCTCTTGATTTTTATGAGTTAAAAGGATTTGTGTATCATAATTACATAATCATTCTGAATTTGAATGTATTCTTACCTTTATATTGAGTTTTATAAATTTTTATTTTTTTCTACTTAGCTTCCTTTATTTTCAGCATGAAGTAGTATTCCCTTTAGGAATTCGTGTAGACAGGCTTAATGGTAATGAACTCCTATAGCTGTGTTTGTCTAGGAAAATCTTCTGGTCTTCTTTATTTCTACAGGACAGATCTGTCAGGCATACTACATAGCTGGTTGGCAGCTTTCTTTTTATTACAGAACTTAAAATAGATCATCCCATTTTCTCTTGCTCGGCACATTTTCTGCTGAAAAAAATCCACTAATAGTTTTATAGAATTTCCCTTACATGTGGTCATTTGCTTCTCCCCTGTTGCTTTCAAAACTTTCTCCTTGTCTCTGGATTTCAGAAATCATTGTAATGTGTCATCATTTATCTATCTGGAAATCCTTGGTTTTCCTGGATCTGATTGTTCATTTCTCCCTCCAGGTTTAGTAAGAGACCTGTCCTTGCCTTTTTCCTTTTCTGCTCCTGTTGGATCTCTGCTCATTCATGCTTCGGTTCATGTGTTGGTATCTCAAGTCTCACAGGCTCCTTTCACCAGGAAATGCTGCATGGGGATCCTCACTTCACTCTCCTCAACCCATGCAGTTTATGCCTGTCTGTTCTATGCATCCTGGGTGACAGGGCAAGCGAAAAAGTTCTTCTATCCTCTTCACTATTTCTCATTTCTGTGTTCCACTAGATACTGCAATCTCTCACCTGGAGTCCTGAATTCTTAGGAAGGTATCCTTACGCAAGCATCAACATTCAGATCAGCCTCCACAAGGGGACCAATGTTGAAAACACATATTCTTCTATCTTGCTTAAAAGCAGGGATTGATTCTTATACTAATTTTTAAAAATCCTACTTCCTAGGAATATTTAATGATAAGGGAATTGTTCAGGATATAAAAGCCTTGAAGAACATATTATAGTAACTATGTAAATATGTTTTTAAATATAGAAAGAAATGCTAGAAAAATTCAGACCAACTAATATTACTTCTCTACATATTCCTATAGTTTATAAATTCTCTACAATAAGTGCGGCTCATATTTAATCAATTTTGCAGTCACACTTTTCTTCATATTAACATCTCTGAAATTCACATACAGCTTAAAACTGATGGCATCTTCGTCTAGATGATATACTGTGTTTTAGGTACCCTTAGTAGCACAATTAAAATTAGACATAGCATTATGTTTTGAAGATCCAAATGGAAATTCTCAATGAAAAGATATTCTTTCAACAAACAAAGAGAACAATACAAAGTTCTGAGTGGAAATCTTCCCCTAAATGTAAATTTCCATGGGAGTAACAACCCCTTTTTAAAAACAAACATGGGGCTAGGGATACAGGCCAGAGGTAGAACACTTGCCTAGAGTGTGCAAGGCCCTGAGCTTAATCCCAGCAATGCAAACAAAACGAAACACACCAAAGCCTGGGAAGAAGGTGGCCTCGATTTGCACAGCTTGTCCTCTTCTTGAAAAAATTAACTTTAGTGGAATGTGTGTTCTGTTGTATTTTACAGAGAATACAGACTTGAGGTTAATAATGCATTTTCACTTTTTAATATGCAAGTAAGTTTTAATCCTTCTCTGGCACGAGTTATGTTCCCCTCTCTGCTTCTGGGTTACAAGTCTTCCAAGACAGCAGAAGGCAGAAGAGCTTGGGGAAACATAAGGATAAGAGGCAGAAGTTGGGTTGAAGGAAACGTGGAGTGAAGTGGTCCTCTCTCTGCAGCCCTCACTAAGACCCAGCCATCACTTCTGCCATCACTATCGAAGTAGAACTTCCCAAACTAAGTCAGTGAATGAACAGAGGCAGCTGTATGCACTTCACACGCCTACTGACTTTCCTCCTATTTTCAAGTTACAACCAATTTTTCTCTAGCAGTTGAGGGAGGTGGCTATGGTTTCTGTCTGACTAACGCCAAGGGGAGAAAAAGAGCATGCCCTCTCTAAATATGTGGTATGTTCCTATTTTGTGAAAGTATCTAAGTGTCATTTGTGTAGTATTCAAGTGTGTGTAATACAGTGCTGGGTCCCAAAAAACTTAGCTCTAGTAGGTGAGGTAAATTCCCAGACCAACAGGTACAGTCTAGAGAAAAAGGAGCATCCTGGCATCGACACTGACTGGTTGGTACTCCTGTCATTGTGATATTAATGTTTTAACATCACCCTAGGACAGTAATTTGCATACCTATATAAGCAGAAAAGTGTGACAAGATAAAAGAACAGTGTGGAAAAGATAGGAAAATGATTTATATCCTTTCCATCTTTAGGACAGACTACAAAACCATTAAAATAAATTGACCAAGGACTGTAAGTTATGTCTCTAAAAAAGAATTAAGATATTTTGCAGGCCCAGAAGACATCTAAAATAAGTCTAATGAATCTTCTAGTATATAGTATGGCCATGTAACCTGCCACAGGGACTAACTAAATTAGGAATGTCAAACTCAATTCCTAATCTAATCTTCACTTCAAACCTTCAAGGAAGATGGTTTAAAAAGCCATGGCTTCATTCACAGTTGTTTTCCCTACTGCCTCCAGAATATGGCAAGTAGACATAGCATATACAACCTGACACCTAAAAAATTATTTTTACAGTTCATTCTGTTAAAAAGTATGTTACACAGAGAAAGAAGTCAAAGAAAGTACATTGAGACCGCTGTCTAAGCTGGCATGGTGGTGTATCTGCAATACTAGCACTCAGGAGGATAAGGCAAAAGGATCACAAGTTCGAGGCCTCTGGATCAACACAGGGAGACCCCATCTCCAAAAAATAAAAATCTGGGGCTAAAGAGAAGGCTCAGAGGTTAGGAGCTTGCAACGCTTGATGGCCTGGATTTAACCCCAGGTTCTAGATAAAGCCAGATGCATAAAGTGGCACTGAGTTGAGAATTCATTTGCATGGACAGGAGGTTCTGGTGTGCCTGTACTCTCTCTCAGTCTGCCTCTCTGTCTCTCTCAAATAAATTAATAATAAAAATTTTTTTAATAAATTTAAAAATCTGCTAGTCAATGGGAAAAAATCCTGTATACTCCTCTCAGAAACGCAATTACCCTAATAAAGTATGGCTCTGACCAAATGAAACATGAGAAAACAAAAAGATTTCACAAATCATGACATATCCATCCTCAGCTTTAAAAAAAAAAAAAACAAAACAAACAAAACACCATCACATAATTTTTACCTTTTAGGGTTTTCTTAGTTAGGCTTTAGTAGTGTACAAACTAATCAGAAATTGTTGGGAAATTTTGTGATGCCACATGGTTATTTAAGCTAAGTATAAAGAAACCATAAATTACTACATAAAAGATTAGGCTGCCCATGGAAGACGACATTCTATTTCTGGAGATCTCCATTAGGTGAAGGGCCATTTGGTTGGGAAAAAACTTCAAAATACAGGCTACAGAGATGCCTCAGTAGGTAAAGGGCTTGTCGCACAAGCATCAGGAACTAAGTTCTCATCCCCAGCACCTATGGAAAATGCCAGGTATGGTGGTGTATGTCTGTAATGCCAGCACTGGGGAGGTGGAGAGGGGAGGATCCCTGGGAAAACCAAAATGTTAAACCCAAGACTTTCTGAGTATTAAGACTGTACTACAGGAGTGTGGGGTTTGTGCTATATTTTGGAGTTCAGACTACAGATGCTCAACTGGTAAAATCTATACAAGTATTACCAAAACTGGAAAAACTCTGATATCTGAAGTCTTCTCCCAAAGATTTTGGATAAAGGACACTCAATCTATCCATTTCTTTTAATGGTTACAAAGGTAACCGATGGGAAAGCAAGATAAAAGAGAACTTCTGCATGTTATTCTAGCAAGTTCCATTGTCTCAATGAGAATATGTTGATTCTCTATGATTTGATGCATTAGTTTGCCTACATTTTTAAGGAAAAGAAACACTCATGACTACATAATTAGCAGAGATAGCATGAGGCATGAGTCAGTGGAACAAAGCACAACTCTGGTTTCAGACACTTTGGTTTGCACTTAAACACAAGCTTCACTAGGCATGTTTCCTCGAACAAGGTATCATGCGCCTTTAAACCTCACCTTGTGTATTTAAAAGCTTTACTGAGATCTCAGGTACACAGCATACAATTCATTCACTTAAAGTATATAATTAAATACATCTTACCATGTCCATAATGTTGGCAACCATTACCACAAGCCAATTTTAAGGCACGTTCACCCTCACAAAAGGAAACCTGCACTCACTAGTAGTCTATCCCCATCAGTATTCCTCTCTGGAAAAAAGAGGGGTGTCAGAGTAAGAGAACTATTTCCTGCTGGTCAGATACTCAGGAGTAAGTACAGTGTATCAAAGTGTCCAGCACAGAGTCACATGCATTGCAGGTAAATTTCAAAGCCTAAGTGAAAGGAACAAAAAGCCTAGGTAAAATGAGAACATGTCAGAGGGAAGAAAACTCCCTTCAGGGACCAGGAACAAACTCAGATTCCTACCCAGTCATGGCACCTTCTCCCAAATTCCACTGAATGCAAACAGTAGCAGGTCAAAACCAAATGTGAAAATGCCAGTTACAGAACAGAAGTGTTTGAGTGAAGGTTTCAGAAGGGATACATCCTCCCTCAGTCCTGCATAAGACCCGTCGGCAACAGCCCACGGTGCCGCTGCTGAGGACACCACAAGCTCATACTGGACAAGCAGTTGGAACTATCTGTCATGTTTCCACTTTTCCAAGTGGAAAATAAACATGACAGGTGCTCATTTGGCTGTTCAAGCACTTTTCCACTTAAATGGCAATTCCTCAAGTTTACCGGCTGCAGCCTAAAGTTATAATTTATTGCTGTTTCTGTTATTCCCTTGCCTCGGCAGAAAGTAGAACATAGCACCTACATCTCAAAGGCTGTGAGAGGTAATAAAGTATAATTATTTTGAATTTATGAGTAAGCCATAAATTATATGTACTTTTTCCTTCACCTGGTCACTTAGCACTTGGGAGAGGAGGGAATAGGGTCAGAGGAAGGCATGACAAAAGCCTTTTGCCCTGAATAAAATGTCAAATCTGGGCAGGATTGAGGGACACCTGGAGGATTTACAGATACCACAGTCTCCAAGTTAAGTCCCAAGGGAGCCCACAATCAAAATACTTTAAACTCGTAGAAGCCTCTGCCCCCCACCCACCCGCCCCGTGGCTTCAGCCTCTAACGAGCGAGCCTCCCCTGACTTGAAAACTTGAAGCCCGGCGTCATTTCAGGTACACCACATCAAACGTTCACAGGGCTCTGGCCTCACTGCCTCGAAGCCACAGGTATTTGGTGCAAGGGGAAGCTAATCTACAAAACACGACTGACCAGGCTCTGGAATGCAAGTCAGCCTTAACCAAAGTAACAGTGATTACCAGAGTCTGATTCAACACAGACCAGACGCGAACTCTTCTCACCCTCAGTAATCAATTGGTGAAATTTCCCTTTCTTGTAGTTCCTTTCTGTGGCCATGAACTGTGAACAGTGGGGTGCAAAGCTGACAAACTGGGCACACAGCAGGCTAAGAAGACAACATCTGGCACTCTTCTGTCACCTCCTCATGTTGGTGGTTGTCCAGCATGCCATGGCTCAGAGAAGCCCTCACATCAATGGTGGCTTGCAAACCGCAGTCCCAAACACTGTCTTATTTGGACTCTAATAATTAGGGTGCATACTGGAAGTGTGCAGGAGCGCCCATTTCACAGTGGCGACAGACTCACAGAGGTGTTTACAACAAGCAGCAACCAGATAACAAAGGGAGTCTGGAAGCTCGTCACCTGACAGAAATGCCTATAGAACTGGCTACTAGAAACCCTGGGGTGAAAAAGCAAAAAAAAAAAAAAAAAAAAAAAATGCTATGCATTTCCACTTACACTGTCTTCCCTCCCTCCCCCAGTTTCTACCACAGATTTAGTTTGTTAACTTGACAACTAAGGCTTTGAACTAGATTGAAACTATCCTAACAACAGACATTTCAATGTGAGGTTTAGCTGGCTTTACAGAAGTACGAAGAGTAAAGAGGCTAGGAAGAACAGTCATAAATAGTGACATGTTAAAGATTGTGATAATAAATTCAGGGGGACCTGTGAGGTTGCCCCAAATGTTTACCTACTACTCACCTTTGTCCTCAAACATCCCACCTCCACACCCCCAGCTCCTGGTTAATGAAATAACTTGGTTGATGTCCCTTGAACTGTATAATCTGCTCCACAAAAAAAAAAAAAATTAAAACCCAACAAAACTCAGTTTGTCTCAAGCATTCATAAGTCCCTAACTCCCTGGTTACATGCAGTCTATGGAAAACATCTGTGGCAAAGTAAATCATCCAACCCTGAGAAACACCAGAGTGGATTTTTTTTCTATAAGTGTGTTTTGAAGTCCTGCTTGGAAAATTAGTGAAAATTGTAAATCTGTTTGCAAATCTGGTCATGTCTAACTCTGAGATTAGGGCAAAGATTCCAATTTAAAAGTAAAACCGTGACAACCCCGTTAAGCGTGTCCTTAGGCACCGCCAACAGGGCCTTCACTCACTTCCACGGGCAGAGGATTTATTACAGGCACCCGACACGTTCCCCATCAGACACCCCTGGAGTATTTGCTTGAGACAGCAGGGTTCAGTCTGCACTTCCTCTGCAGACCAATATATTATTATAAATTGAGCTAAACTGTTTCCTTTCCATAAGTGCTGTGACGTTCAGATTTCAGTTATCACACAAGGCCCAGGTCCTTCCATGAGCTCCTTGTTACGTGAAGGCAAAGGGCAACATTAGACAACAGATAAGGTGTTTTGTTATTTTTTTTAAATAGAAGATAGAGAAAGAATTCCAGTATGACATATTTAGAAGGAAATATATTCTAATTCAGACTTTTGGGTACATTTGTTGTCACCTGTACCTGAAAGTAGGAGGTAGACTGATTATGTATCAACTTCCAAAAAACAATAACACAAATATTTTAGGTTTATCACCTGCAATGGTTAGAGACTTTCCTTATATAAATCAAAAGGATAAAGTAACTAAGAAAAGTTCTTAAATTTTATGAAAAATGTATCATTAAGAAATGGGGGCGGACATGTTCTTTCTCATATGTGGATCCTAGCTACAGATGATTGGGCTTCTGTGTGAGAAGGAAAATACTTAGTAGCAGAGGCCAGTAAGGTAAAAAGGAGACATAAAGGGTAGAGAAAGGAAGGGAGGAGGATACTTAATAGGTTGATATTGTATATATGTAATTACAATGATTGTAATGGGGAGGTAATATGATGGAGAATGGAATTTCAAATGGGAAAGTGTGGGGGTGGGGAGGGAGGGAATTACCATGGGATATATTTTACAATCATGGAAAATGTTAATAAAAATTTTTAATTTAAAAAAAAAAAAGAAAAGAAATGGGGGCGGGCATTGTGGCACGCACCTTTAATCCCAGCACTCAAGAGGCAGAGATAGGAGGATTGCCGTGAGTTCAAGGCCAGCCTGAGACTACCTAGGGAATTCCAAGTCAGCTTGAGCTAAAATGAGACCCTACCTTGAAAAACTTAACAGAAAATAAAGAAAGAAAAAGAAATGGAGGGGGGGGGAATGACAAGACAAAAAAAACACTGTCACTTTCCTCCCTGAAGAGGCCCTAGATGAGGCAGAGTGTTCATGCTGAGTACAGGAAAGAAGCCCTCTCTGGGGTCAGCGTGTGAGGGGGGCAGAGGACACAAGGGGGGAAGAGGGCACAACGGCAGGGCTGGTGAGGGTGTATTCAACTGTGTGCACTAAAATTACCAATCCCACGCCTGCTGCCTACTAACTGTGCACCACGACAAAGTGGCTCGGTCTAACCCTGACATCTCTTGCAACAGCAGCTCATATTTGCTTCTTGGGGTTACTGAGAAGATGCTTGGCTTATCAATAGTCCCTAATAAATGTGCTTGTGTGACTTGTATTACTATCACAATTCCAGACATATACATACAAAAACAGAAAAATGGCTGAGAAGGAATATATTAAAACACACATGAAACTTGATTTCATAGTCTTTCCTACTGTATTTTGCAGTCTTTCTCTACAATGAGCACTTTGCTTTATAATCAGAACACACAAAATGTGATTAAGATAGCTGATCTTTTACAACGCATTTCTACTACATTCATACATTAAAAAAAATATAATTATTTTAAAATGTACCATTCTGGTTCTTATTGACTTCAGAAATACAAATTATTGACAGAAACTCCTGAACAAACTACCTAAAGAGAAATCACATTTAGCATTCAAGTAAAATAGGCAAATGTTATTGGTACATAAAACTGAAGTGATAATCTATCTACCAAAATGGCACTCGATGATGGGGCCAGGTCTTCGGAACAAAAAACTGATTCCTGAAGTTTATTTCAAAAGATAGATCTTAAGTATGCTGCCAATCCTCTAACCTCAGCACCGATACCAGGTGGCTCTAAGGACATTACCAAGCATGAAGTAGCAGTCTCCCTGCTGAAGCGGTATTGCCAGACCAGGCGTCTCGATGTCCCAGGAGATCTTAAATCCCACATGCCAGGTATCAGGATCTCGGCCTTCAAAACTGGAATCATCCTCGCTTTCCTCCTCAGAATCTGCCACAAGAAGGAAAGGTAAGCAGCAAAGAAATACTTCACAGAAACCTCTTAGGTGTTATGATTGTTATCTTAGAAATAAGTGGTGTTTTAATAAAACGTGTGAAGTATATCCTCCTTTATGTCATATTTTAATAAGGAAAAGATAAATCCTAAGCAATAGGCAAACTTTAAAACTGCTACCTACAAAATTCAATCAGTAAGTACTAAGTTCTAAAACTATACACAAATAACTCATTTATAAAAATACCCAACAAGGGCTAGAGATGGCTTAGCAGTTAAGGTGCTTACCTGCAAAGCCTAAGGACCCAGGTTCAATTCCCCAGTACTCACATAAAGCTAGATGAACAACATGGGGCATGCAGCTGAAGTTCATTTGCAGTGGTTGGAGGCCCTAGCTCACCCATTTTTTTCCCTCCCTCTTTCTCTCTCTCTCTCTCTTAAATAGATTAAACTAAAACCATTTATTTAAAAAATAGTTAACAAAATTCTTCATGAAGAAAAACATTAAATGTTATTAAAGGGCACAAAGAAAAAAATCAAATGTTAAAACACTGTGTTCTTAGAAAATAAAGTAGAACATAGTGGAACTATCAGGTCTCCTTAAATTCACCTACCAATTTTGACTTAATCAAAATAAGGAACAAGAAGATGTATTTTTTAGGTAAAAAGGGGTTGAAAGCTAGTCCCGCCTTTTCCATGAGGGACACATTCCAAGGATCCCAGTGAAAGTCAGAAGCCATAGAAAGTAATAAGTATATTATACTTTTTTTCCCTTATACATACAGGTCCATGATAAAGTTTAAATTATACATTAGGCACAGTAACATATTGCCAGTAATAGTAAAATAGAACAAATATAATAAAGTATTATAACAAAAGCTATGTGAATAGTCTCTATTTCTCTCAATCTCTCTCCCTCTCTCATTTTGCGTCAAAGGAATTTATTGTACTTTCAGCTTTTCACTTCAAGAAAACATTTACAGCTTCTCTTTGGTGCATACAAACCACTCGCAGAGCCCTCTAAGGCTCTGGGTCACTGTTAGCAAAATAAGGGTCACCTGAGCATCACCACAAAGAGGACATTTACACTATACAGTGCATCAGAATTGAAACTACTCTACTGGGCACTGATCTTCAAGACAAGGCCTATTTCTTGGTTTCACCCACTCTTAGGGCCCTAGTGACTGGCCCAATGAGCACCTGCAGAAAATGCTCACTTGAGCAAATGTTCTTTCTTTCATACCATTCCTAGTCCGTACTGTGGTAAGTGGAAAGAAAATGCTAATTTGGAAGAAAAAAAAACTGCAATTTTTTAAAGAAAGAATGTAAAGCATTATATTTCTGCGAGTGAGTTCAGCCCTGGACACTAAAAAAGCTTAGAGAGACGTTTCAACAAGGTTAGGACTTGAGAGCAGAATCTGGAAAAAGGTGCGACCTGAAAAGCAGTAGTGTTAACACTGGCATAGAAGAGGAAATGTTGAAGGAGGACGGAAGAGTACAAACTGTATGCAATCAAAATGGACAGTTGAGTATGTTTTCTTAAGACAGTATCATGTACACATCACATAAACCATCCAAAAGCACATGCATCCCAAATACAATGTCCATACACAGAGCCCCCAAATTTTGAACATCTTACTCGATATCAATCATACATGAGGAAGGGAAAAAAGGAAGAAAGGAAAGGAAATTGCACTAACTGTAATTTAAAAAAACAAAAAACAACATATCAGGCTAGAGAGATGGCACAGCAGTTAAGGTGTTTGCCAGCAAAGCCTAAGGACCCAGGTTCAATTCCCTAGAACTCACGTAAGTCAGATGCAAAAGGTGGCGCATACATCTGAAGTTCATTTGCAGTAGCTAGAGGCTCTGGTGTACCCATTCTCTCTATCTGCTTCCCTCTCTTTCTCTCTCTAATAAATAAAGATTTTCATAAAAAGAACATACCAAAAACATCCAAGTTCATAATCTCCATAGAGAGGGAATGCTGCTAAATTAATGTCCTTTAAGGGTACATGTAACCTCAGGTATTCAATTCCCTAAACTTGAATCTTAAATTGAATACTGTCGTATTTCATTAACTTATCCTTTTTCATCTTTGCTATTCTTCCCAACACATGTATTCATTGTTGTTAGGGTTTTGGTTTTTTTGTTTTTGATTTTTGAAACATGCTGTGCTTCAAGGGATCTTTCCCTCTTGTACTCAAATTTGTAACAATCCTCTGGCCCCAGCCTCCTGAGTGCTGGGAGTATAGGCACTACCTGTGACTTAAGTCTCCTCAAGTAGTTGCTTGTTAGGATCTCTTGACTAGATTTCACTAAGAATGGCATCATTTAATAAAAAGTCCACAGCCACTTGCTAGGCTAATCCTAAAAGCATCTTTAGAAAAATCTGCTGAAACAGGGATGATAAAAACTTTACATGTGAGGACAGGGTGGATTCACTCGTGGATTTTTGTAAGCCTGCTTGAGGAGTCCAAAGCTTTCTCCAAGCTCAGGAAGACACAGTAAAAAAATCAATGCCTGGTGTCTGCATGGCAGGACAGTTACTGACAGCATGGCACTGGAACCACTGCCCTACCTGATGGCATTCCATGGGCCCTTCTCATTTTCCTAACACCTAGTTACACTTAAAAATACTGACTTGCTAAACTAGAGCTAGTGACCCAGAAAAGAATTCACAAATGTATGCAGCTTTACCTGCACTGCATTTCCTTAAATTTAAATTTGTAACTCACAGAAGTACTTGGCATTGAAATCAAAATTCCCACCCTTTTTCAATTACAAGCTCTGGTATCCCTAAACCATCTACTCATGGCTATAGGTAAAAAGTAGCTGCCCCTTACACTAGGGGTGCCTTCTTTGCTGGCCAAAGCCCCCAGTCAGCCACTCCATTTCAACCATCTGTGATACCTGCCGAGGCCCAACAGCAAAGTCTGTGAACCTTGCTCTAGAGCAGTGCACGGAGTGAGCCCACAGGCAAAGCAGGCCCACAGCCTGGCCTGTTTTATAAATAAAGTTTAACGAGGCCTTAGTCATGCTCAGTCATTTACAGCATCCACGTCTGCTTTCACCACATAACAGCAAGGTGGCATGGGATGACTCAGACCACAAGACCTAAATGCTCTAAATGCTTTTTATCTGCCCTTTGCACACATGCTGCCAATCCCTTCTATGAAGGCTTCATACTTGTGATTTGCCATAAATATCTACATTATCTATCAAGGAAGCCAAAACTACATAAAATAATGATATAATATGACTAACACCTAATCATGCAACATGTCTAACAGCATCCAAGACAAAAATGTAATTAAAGCTAAAATAGTCGATAACCAGATCAATTTAGCAAAAGAATACTGATAGTAGAAATTGTATATTTACAACTGTGATACCCCAAGGCTGCAAGATGCTCCATCCCAGTGGGCCCTAATGATAACAGTCATAGCTAAACATGGGGGGGGGGTTTGGAGGGGGGGAGATAGGAGAGAAATAGCTTAAGAAAGTTATTCATGCGTCCCTCTTGCATTCAAATCAACTGCTATAGCATAGCCTTAAAGATAAATGATTCTTAATCTGCAAATACAATGCTTTTCAGGCTGTTTCAGTGCCAATGAGTACAATAACCCAGGAAGCATAAATCTGTACTGGCTAACAGGACAGTTGACTACCTTCCCCTCTAACTTTTATCCTGCACTGTTCCATTTGGCACTAATAATGTCTTGAGCGACAATCAGAGTCATAATCCATGTTTCCCAAAGTCTCCCACAAAGCCAACACCTTTGAAATGAGCTCATTAAAATGATGCTTTGTTGAGGGTTCTTTCCCCCATGGGCTGTGTAGGGAGGAGTTGTATGTCTGATACAGTTTTTATTGCTTAAATATGGTACTGCTCACTCTCTCGGTGAGATCAACTTGTAATTATCTTCAGCAACTGCAACTGATTACTCTTGCCCCATGCTATTTTGGAAACAAGGAAAGGCAATGGGTTCCTACTTGCCTTTAAGCCTCAGTAAAATTGGAAGGATTTTAGTGTCTCCATGTGTTTGATGCATTCCCGGCTTTTGCTAACCAAACTGTTCACAGAGAAAATGATGTGACAAAATACAAAAGAATGAAGTTTTAAAAGGTAAGGTTTCAAATGCTCAGAATTTCCAAAAAATTAGCCAGTGTGATTTTTTTTATGCTAAATGGTTTTGGTGGGGGAATGATTCCATTTAATTAAGAATGAATGCTGCCAAATATCTTGTTTACATTTCAAAGCTATATGCAACCACTGTTATATAGGTAACCAAAACAAGCCTCAACTTAATGAGAGAGATTACAATGCTAACCAAAACATATCAAAAAATTGTGCCATATTTAATAGTATACATAACTAATATCATATTCCAACAACTTCCTTCACATGTAAGCCTATAGTCATCATCACCACAAATTAAAAACTAGGTCCAGCCGGGCATGGTGGTACATGCCTTTTATCCCAGCATTCAGGAGGCAGAGGTAGGAGGACTGCCGAGAGTTTGAAACCTCCCCGAGACTACATAGTGAATTCCAGGTCAGCTGGGGCTACAGTGAAACCCTGCGTCAAAAAATAAAATAACAAAAACAAAACAAAAAAGGCTGGAGAGATGGCTTAGCAGTTAAGCACTTGCCTGTGAAGACTAAGGACCCCGGTTTGAGGCTCAATTCCCCAGGACCCACGTTAGCCAGATGCACAAGGGGGTGCACCCATCTAGGGTTTGTCTGCAGTGGCTGGAGGCCTTGGCATGCCCATTCTCTCTCTCTATCTCTCTCTTTCTCTCTCTGTCTGTCACTCTCAAATATAAATAAAAATAAAAAATAAAATAAAACCTGGGTCCATACTCTTAGCCCTATTTCCTGTTCCTTTAGCCAAGAATTAAGATTTCAGTGACCCCACCCATGCAATCATTTGTCCACTGCCTTGAACGCACACCTAGAGGGTAAGTGGAAGCAAGTTTTTTTCTTATCCATATCAGAGTTTTTTTGTTTAGTTTTTGTTTCTATTTCTGTTTTCTGAAGTACTGTGGGTTGAAACTGAGGGCCTCACACATACCAAGCAACAGTTCTAGCTACACCCACAGTCTGATGTCACCTATCTAGAGGCAAGAGAAACCACAAAGTTAAAAGAGGGTTAGCCAGTAGAGGGAGATTAATGATGTCTTACCTGGCCAGTGCTGACCTATGACATTCCAGTGTCTGGAAAAAGGTAGAGGAGAAAGGTGAAAATAAGGGGCTGGAAAGATATACCCAGAAAGGAAGATAGCATACTGCGGTAAGAACACAATCAGAGTCTGGGTGCCAAGCACCATGTGAACAGCACAAACTTGTAAGAAGTGAGACTGAAAAGGTGGACAGAGATCATCAGAGCACAAGGGCTCTAGGGACCGTGGCAGGAAATGCAGACTCCTAAGGAAGAAGTGGTGGACAGTGAAGACTTCCTCCCAAGTCAGATCTGTTTTGCAGAATGGTGTCTTTGGAAGGCACAGGCCTCTATGTGCAGATGTCGCATACATTTTCCAGACAGTTTCTCATAACACTGGCAAATGGATAATGTATAAACCAGGGAGCTTCCAGGCAATCCCACTGAAGAACCATACCCCTCAAAAGGAAGGTTAGTCAAGGACAGGCCTTCCTGCCAGACTTCTACTCTTAGAAAGGCTTTCTCTGACTCTTTGCAAGCATAGTCCTTGCTCAGCCATCCAGGAACACACAGACTGAAGAAATGGAGGCTTTAGAAAAGTGTCAACAGGGAAGAAAGCTAATCAATCCCAGCTTAGAAAGTGTAACAAGAAGCTGTTCTCAGATTCCTCAAAACAAATAATTCAGGACAAACCAAGCCTCTTGACAAAGACAACCTATAAAATGAATTATAAGTTTCCTGGGATTTCAGGCAAAATACTGAAAACTATTTACAGAGAAGCCTAAAGCTCGTCAACACGATGCCTGGCTTCTGAGGGCTTTTAGATTAAGCATTTTGAAAAAACAATTCAAGATAAAAGTTTTCACATACATACAGAACCTCACTGTGTTACATCCCATGGGAGGGGCTATAAAAGTGAGGAAATGAAAGAACAGCTTTGACTAAAGCTTCAATACTATGGCATTATCTGAAGTGAAATGTGGAATAAGGAAAGGAAGCAGGGACACTCCCCAAACCTGATCTTGTAACAACAGAGGCTGAAAATCCTTGACATGCTCAGGAGGTGCGCAGAGCATCTACCACGTGTACAGGAAATAAATAACATACACATCTTAACTCCTTGTCCATCCAGTGCCAAGGTAAAGCTTAATCCAGGTTCAAAGCCACAGTCAAGACCCAGTTCCCCTCATTCTCATCCTTTTACAAAAGAAAGCCTGTGGCTATGTAATATAATGACCCTCAGGAGCTAACGGAAAGCCAAAACTTAAGCTGGGCATGGTGGCGCATGCCTGTAATCTCAGTAGGCAGAGGTAGGAGGAGTGCTGTGAGTTTGAGGCCACCCTGAGACTCCACAGTGAATTCCAGGTCAGCCTGGGCTACAGTGAGACCCTACCTCGAAAAACAAAAAACAAAAATAAAAAATGAAGGGGAGGCTTGCAGTCAAAATGGCAGTGTAGTAGTCATGCCAATGCAGCTGGGAAAGGGAGAAGGAAAGGCAGAAAAATGCATAATACACTCTTCTACCCAAAAGTGGAGGTGTGTAAAGAACTATTAACCTCAGCAGAGAAACAGGAGAATCCTAGAGCTTCAACCTCAGGTGCCCCATGATCTACTAGGAAGAGCTTCTTGCCTGAGCCCACCTGAGCCCGCAGGAACAGAACTACAACGAAAGGGTTCTCTACTCACACTAGCCTTGCAACATTAAAAACCTAAAGGAGAAGACAACAGGGCTCAGCTGAGCAGCTCTAAAACAACTTCAGACACCCTCCCCAAACTGCCAGCACAGCAAACTACTGGAGATCCCAGAGATCTGAGGACACAAAGGGCTTGGAGGCCCCTGTCACCTACACAGCATCCAGCACAGCTGGTCTGAAGAGCAGATCTACCAACCTAACCAGCCTAGTCACAGTGCAACAAATCGGGAACCAGCCTCACATTCAGCATAGAGAAGCTTCTCCTTTCAGATGGCAGTGACCACTGGGGTGACTCAAAAATGACCACAGTGCTGAGAAGTGACAGTGGCGTGTTCAGCACTGAGACATCTCTATCACACCCTCCAATCCTCGGCCACTGTGAAAGTGGTAGTGGAAAGTAAGAGCCAAAGGAAGGGTAGCACTGCTTACAATGCAGTCTTGCAGACATAAAATAACCTTGATATCCATGACCTCACAGTGTCTGACACCACCTACCCAAGAACTTCACAGTAGGGGGAAAAGATCACAACATCAAAATAGAAGAGACTAATTGGAATGAAGGGATTCAGTGGAGGGTATGACAAGGGGAGAGGGGTGGGGTAGGAAATATCATGGTTTATTATCTATACTTATGGAATCTAAGAAAAAGTTTGTTTAAAAATGAAGGGGAACTGATCACATCATTATTGTTGTAAGACCCCTGGTCTAGTATTGAGACAATGCCTTACTTTTTAAAAGTCAGCCTGGAGACTTTCAGGTAAGATAGCTGCATAGGAGTCAGACCAATTTAGCCTAGGGAGGGAGTTGAGCAAAACCACAGCAAAATACACTTTTTGTCTGAAAAGTGAGTTGTATAGATTTTTATCGACCACAGCAGAAAAGCAGGAGAGACTAAGATCTGAAAGGAGGAGGAAATAGGCCAGAATCACACCAAGGCACTTGCCAACCAAGACCTAATCCACACGGGCCCATGTGCTCACCTGGCACCCATCTGCAGGAGCAGAGACCAAACAAGAGGATTTTCCAACCTTATCAGCCTCCTTGCAAAGTCAAGAAACCTGCAGGGGAGACAGCAGAGCAACTGCTGAAGGGGACACAGGCAGGACCAGCAGCGCAGTTCCAGTACAACCCCAGGCTTTCTGCACTCTCCCATCCCCCCAGGGACAGAAGCACAACCCTGTGGAGAATGCATTCAGCTCCCTGCAGCAGGGAATCAAGCACAGCTGATCTGAACACCAGATTTACAGCACAACACAGAGGGATCAAGGTGGGTACTCAGCATTGGTGAGATCGGAAGCCACCCGAAAAAGTAACGAGGCTGACTGACTAAAAAGCAGGTGCATAGGCCTGCACTGGAAGTGCTAATCTCTCTTTCTATGTCAGGACAGGTTCTGGGTTACATCTTCTTGGTTGGCTTTACCATTCTCAATTAAGTTGTATTTGGGGGTTGACTATTGTTGCCTGTGATGCTTTCAGATTCATAGGGCCTTTATTGGGCAGGGTCTGATTCAGAACCAGGCTGACATGGAACCATTTCAGAACAGAAACATCAACCTCCCGGCTGACAGGATTAAGGGTGTAGAGCAACACACACCCTTAGGGATTTTGGCTTTATAAGGCTGTTTGTTTCAATCCCCATATTTGCATATTCTGTGCTGGTTTTTTATTGAATGTGTATATTGCTCAGTTGAATGTTAGAATTTGCCAGTAAATTGCATCACCAGCCTACTAGAATATTTGAATACCAGGAAACTCAACACCAAGGATTACTTCTATGGTAAGACTGGAGTACAAGAGCTACACTTGGCACCTTAAACTCCTACTATGAAGATACATACAGTTGGATTTCAAGTCTAAGAGCACCATAGATTATTAGAAAACCCAAGCATCAAATCAACTCAGGATGTAAAAATAGCAACATTATAATACAAGAAACATCAGGAATGAAGACAATAAAAGTCAGCCCGCTTAGGCTTCATAAAAGCTAATTGCTAGCAAAAGAGTCCTAAATGAGGCCCGCAGTTGTAAAAGTCAAGTTTGGACATTGGCCACAACATAGGCCAGTAGTACAAACTCTTCAAAAGTAACAGATACTGAAGCATGTGGGCTCATAAATATTCATTTTCCATTACATGCTGATACAAAGAATGATCAGGACGCAAATTCTGCCCTTGAGAAGCTTATTGATTGAATTAAACATGCATAAAGCTCATTGGTACCTTTAGAAGTCAGGCAGTATTTAGTGATGCAGGAAGGGAACACTTCTGGATGTGCATGAAGTATTTCTTGATCTACATGCTGTGTACACTGACATAGTTACCTAATGCCAATTCATCAGTGACTTTTATTATTTTATTTTTAATTCAATAATTTGGAAAATAAAGTAAAATTAACAGATGAAAATTACTCAAAAGGATCAAATAAAGGGAATAAATAAGAAAACAAAAAGTTCAACAACCCTACTATGATTTCCAGAGAGAAGGGAAAATTGAAGAGGAAGAAATAATTAACAAGAAAAATACGTTCAAAAAATGTCCAAAAATTAAAGGTCATGTGCTTCTATACTGTAAGGCCTACAAACACCAGCAAAATGGATGGACAACAACACTGTGATATTGTAAAACTTCAGAAAAAGATTTAACAAAAAATGACATTATTGATGAGGGGGGAAATTAGAACAGTCAACATGAATGAGCAATAAAAGATATGAATGTAGTGTTACAAAATTTATAAAGAAAAATAATTTTCTACCAAGGCTTCCATTTACAAAATAAATATACTTTTCAAGCCAGACTAAAAGTAACTTAATATATTCAAAGTCCCAAAAAAATACATTGTAAGAATTTTTTCCTGGTGTTTGTAGGACATGGTCCACCAAGAGAAAAACCATAGGGAGCAAGGAGAGAGAAATGGAATGCACGAATTGAAGAAGAATCCTTTAGATTTTGTTGCAGACATTACAAATGGTGACTATACATTAGACCAAAGGCAACCAGTCCCAAAGGAGCACGTGAGAAGACTGTGGGAGCCTTCACTCCAGGAGCCTACACCACATAGAGCAGCTGACGGTTCTGGGCCTCAGGAGAAGACACTTAAGACAGCAGACAGACAATGTAAATATTTAACTGTCAACAAGTACATAGGAAACTACACAAACACATAAAAAGCAAGATTCATATTAACATAAGGAAAAATTAGAAGTTGAGAAGAAAACTTAAATATGCCACAAATTATTATTGCTCTGAACACAATCTTCATGGATACGAGAACAATAAAGGTTGAGCACTGACATGACCAAACTCTGAGACCATCTGAACTAGGAATGCCGGGAATCAGGTGAGTGGGCATGGGTAGGCAGGTGAGAGAAAAGAGAGCCATGTCAATTCTTCACCTTCAGATCTGAAAGCCAGCAGACAATGCCGAAGACATGTAAGAAAGCTGAGATCCAAAACAGCACCTAAAAGAAGGGCCACATGGATGCCCCCACAAAATGACAGTATGGAGAAAGGGCGTAAGTAACTGCCGTTTGCTCTTGACAAACATTATAGAAATATGTGACTTTATAAAATTCTCTGGATGAAATAATTATAGTAAACACTAAGAGTGACTAGCATTTATCAAATACTTTCTTTTTAGTACTGTGGCTATGTTCGTAATACTTTACACGATTCTTACACCTCACAATCCTGGGGTAGAAGCTGTCCTTATCACTGTTTTACAAAAAGTCATAAAAATTAAAGTAGCTTGCCTAAGGTTCCACAGCCAATTAGCATGAATGCTATGCATCAGTAGTACAGAATCAAAAATGCCCAACTAATGTCACACATAGAAAAGTCTGTTCCCCTACAAATCTCCCTTGCTTATCACTTCAAAACATGGTTAAAAATTCAGCCAACCTTGGAAAAAATACTTGAAAATCACATATGTGATAAGGGATTAATATCTAGAATATAAAAGAATTCTGTTATGGCTTAAATGTAGAATGTTCCCCAAAGCAATTACTGAAGAGGCTGAAGGGCCTTTTGGAGGTGGAGCCTCATTAGAGGAAGTAGATCACTGGGAGCAGACTATCTATGAGCTTTATAGCTGGGCTCTACTTCCTGACGTGTCTCTGCTTCATGAGCTACTCAGATAAGAGCCAGCAATCTCATACTGCCACCACAATGCCTTCCTCTGCAAGAAGACGGACCAGTATTCAAAACAAAATAAATTCTTCTCTCTTAAGTTGATTTCTGTCTAGTATTCTGTCACAGCAACAAGAAAACAAATACAAACTCATTAAACCCCAATCCAAAAATGACCAACATACTTGCATAGACATATCTCCAGAGAAGATATGTAACAAATGAATATGAAAAGATGTTCAACATCATTTGATCACCAGGGAAATGCAAATAAAAAACATACCACTATTGCACATATTAGTAAAACAGAAAATAACTATTACAAAAATCCAGAAAACTGCTAATACAGATAGGGAAAAATAACCTTTGTGCTTTACTGGTGGGAATGTAAGATAGTACAGTTGTAGAAAATAGTGCAGAGTTCAAGAGTCAATAGTGAATGACCATTTTTATGATCATTTCTATACATACAGCAGAGAGAAAAGAAGTGAAAGCAGGAACTCAAAAAGATAATTTTCGAGCCGGGCGTGGTGGCGCACGCCTTTAATCCCAGCACTCGGGAGGCAGAGGTAGGAGGATCGCCGTGAGTTCAAGGCCAGCCTGAGACTACAGAGTTAATTCCAGGTCAGCCTGGACCAGAGTGAGACACTACCTCGAAAAACCAAAAAAAAAAAAAAAGATAATTTTCAGTGGAACATTATTCAGAATGACCAAAGATGAATCCTACCCCAACATCCATCAATAAACAAACAAAAGTGACATTACATATGAAAAGGATTAATATCTAGTCACAAAATGGACTGGAATTTAATACATGCATTAACTTGATGACAGTATGTTCAATGAAATAAATCAGAAACAACAGGGTAAATATACACTGGTTAGGGAAGGACGAGAGAAGAAAGGCTAGGGGGCTGCTGTTACATGAGCAGAGGTTACCATAAGATGATGAAAAAGTTCTGCAGATGGAGAGTGGTGAGGGGGATGGCACAACAACATGAATATTTAATGTCATCACACTATGTCTGCACAATTATAACAACACATATACTATATCACAAGAAAAAGTAAAAAAGAACCAAACTGCCAAGATACAAAGTAATACAGATAAACCTCAAAATAATTGTGCTAAGTAAAGGAAACCAGAATGAAAATAACACCGCACATATATAATTCCACTTGTACAAATTTTAGAAAATGACAACTAATCAAGTGACAGAAAAGGGTCTGAAGACAAGAAAGAGGGACTGTCACAGAGTTCACAGAAACTCCCGGGGCCACAGTGTTTTCACTGCCTAAGCGAAGCCATGGTTTTACAGATGTGTTAAAGCTTAACAATATGTGTACTTTCTTTACTATATCCAAATATCCCTGAATAAAGCCATTCAGTGAGAAAGAGCATTCATCCCGTGTGCTGACTTAGCCTCTACTGGACAAGTGGGAGATGGCAGAGATGGCCCTCCTTTCTCACTGGAATGCAAGTACTGCCATGCTCCTCTGTGGTGAAAAGAAGTGGGATGAGACTTAAGCATGCTTCACCATCTCAGCCTCTTCCAGTCTGGCCCAACATCTGCATGACCGTGACAGTCTCCTTTAGCTCACAGGATCCCAGGGCCACTTGCTTTCTACCCCAAACCTCCCCACTCCAAGTTCACGGCTAAGACTCTGTATGGCAACATGACAGGGCTCTGTCTTCTGCTGACCACACTCTTCACTTCTGCTGTATTCCCTTCTCTCTTGCTCGATTCCATCCATCTGCTGCTTCTGAAACCTCCCCACCATGTGCCATGGAGTTCCATTTGCACCCGCATGCCCTCTACTAGACTGCTGGTTCTTCAAACTTCCAAGTGACCTCGGCCTTCCAGTTTGCTCAGATGCTACCTTCTAAATGGGGCCTGATGTGGTATCCTGGTGTAAGACTGCAAGGTTAGCCCTCTCACTTGTTATGTACCCTATTCATTTATTTATTTATTTATTTGTTTCCTCTCACTTGGATGTAAGCTCAGTGTGGCAAAGGGATTCTGTCTGCTTCATTCACCATTACATGCTTCTAGAAGCACCTCAAAAAGAGCACTTGGCAAACAGGACATGTGGGTTGTTAAGTGACAATTTCCTAGGTGGTAAAAAGAAGAAAAAAAAGGGCGATTAGGAACAAATGAGTTTTACTGAGCAGTATAAGTGACTTTAAAAACAACTAACAAGACATGGGATAAACAAAGAAAAAACAAGTACAACTCAAATAAGCTTTCAGTCCTTAGAGATCCTGGGCAGTAAATAAATACAACCTTTTTTAAAAAAAAAAAAGTATTTGAGTGATCCAAAACTGTCATCTGCAATTAAAATCTACTTGTTCATGATCCCAATGATAAACTAAGAGAGACAGAGAAACTCATTTCAAACTATATACTAAAGAATTATGAAAGCAAATTTCCATCCTCAAATAATTCAACTTTTCCCAAATCAGAGACCTGAATGAGAACCCTAAAGTCCTACGGAAATTATTATACCTCCCAACTCTCTAGAGTAACACATCTGACAGGAACCATGGACTGACCCCTCTCTTCCTTTTGTGAGCTTCCTTGTCCCTTCATGAGAAATCCAAAAAAGAATGGACAGAATCTCTAACACTTGGCAGTGGCTA
Organism: Jaculus jaculus; assembly: GCF_020740685.1. NCBI lineage: Eukaryota > Metazoa > Chordata > Mammalia > Rodentia > Dipodidae > Jaculus > Jaculus jaculus. Next base: position 237,900,518 of record NC_059102.1, on the reverse strand, counting down.
AAAATCTTAAGAACTTCTTTTCCTATAAAGGCAATGTGACAAGAAGTGGGTCTTTCCAAGCAGAGAAACAAAACTGGTAATGAATAGTTACTATTGAAGAGATGTCTTTGAAGGTGTTCCAATCAAAGAACAAGTTGTTAGGCCATCTTAAACAATGGGTTTTTAATGCCTGCCCTACTAAAACTCATTTTTCTATAGCCAGAAGTAACAAGCCAATTGCCAGCAAATCTGGAATAGGAAAATCAAATACTCTGCCTATTTGCATACAGTTCCCCGAAGCCATTCCTGATTAAAAATTGTACCATTTCAATCTTCCTTCTGGAGACATCTATTAACTAGAAATGCATGTGAAAGCCAATGAATTTAGTATATAATTACACATATCCTATACAAATTACTTCTCAATGACCTCTACTCATGAAAATAAACCAAAGTGGGATGATCAGCTCATTATAAATCTGCATGAAGATTTCCTTGGGAAAAGGTATTGAGAGCAAATCCTGAAAGATCTTAAGCTTCAATGAATTTAAATTTCAGCAGGAAGTAATCACTTCTGAATCTGAACTCCCAGTGCACTTTAGAAAAGCTTTTCCAGTGCTAAGTACACACTCCAATGGGCATCCCCCCACTCCTGTTACTAAATAACTATGTGACCTTGGCCACGCTACTTCCTGCCTCCTCTCTGGAGGTTAGAACCAAGTGATTCCAAGAGTTTATTCCAGATCCAAAGTACCCTCATTTCCTAATCATGGATACAGAAGCATGCTTATATCGACTAGTCTGTCAAAGCATGGAAGGCATTTGATGTATCTTTGGGTCCCTGTACTTTCACCGCAGCTAAATGAACATCCCTTAGTAATTAGCAAACACCTTCAAGAACATGGTAAACAGTCCAGGCTCTGAAGATTCTACTCTCTGTAACTCCCTCAGCCCTATCCAACTCAAAGGATTTTAAAAAACATTCCTGACTTACTTGCACGTGTATGTGTGTGAGTGGATTGTGTGTATATGGGCATATGAGTGCACAATGGGTGTGCAGAGATCAGAAGGCAACTTCTTCAAAGTGTTTGTGCTCTTCTTCCACTTTCTTTGGGGTCAGGGTCTCTTGGCATTGTAAACAAACACCAGACCAGCTAGCCTGTGAGCCTCGGGGTTCTCCTGGCTCCACCTCCCACTGTCTTAAGCAAGATGGGATCACAGATGCATAACCACTTTGCATCCTGCTTTTCATGGCTGCTGGGAAGGATCAAACTCTAATCAGCAGGCTTTGTAAACAAAAACCTTTAACCACTGAGCTACTTTTTCAGTCCCCAACTAGGGCTTTATCCAAATGATTCACTGGCGGTCCACCTACAGTAACTTACTTCTGGCAGGATTATACACAGATCAGAGAAGTAAGCATATCACTTATCACTTGAAAGAACTATACCCCTGGCAAGTTTAAAGGCCCTTGGTCTATGTGTCACATGACCCCAATACAATACAGACAGCCAGAGACTACAGAAAACCTCATCTCATAGAACAACCTTACCTAATCAATCCCAATCAACTGAGACTGTATGCTTGAAAGTTACAGAAAGACAGTGGAGATGTGAGAATGGAGGAAGAAAGGAAGATGTCAGCACCTGAAAGAAAGGCAAACAGAATAGTCCCTTAACCTTGAGAAAGGAAGGGAGGAGGGTACTTAATAGGTTGGTATTATATATATGTAAGTACAATGATTGAGTTGGGAGGTAATAGGATGGAGAATGGAATTTCAAAGGGGAAAGTGTGGTGGGGGAGGGAGGGTATTACCATGGGATATTTTTTATAATCATGAAAAATGTTAATAAAAATTGTGAAAAGAAAAAAAAAGTATTTTAAAAACCTACACTCACAAAGATCTAATGCTGGGAGAGAAAAGGGATCATAAGGCATATAGCTATACAAGTTAAGATACTAAAGCCAAAAGGTCTTTTAAATCCTAGCTCTGCTATTACTGGCATCGTCAGGATCAAGTTACCCATCCTTCTGTCCCCCAGTGTCCTTACCAACACAGTCATACGTCTCTTAACAACAGAGAGGTAGTCTGAGGAATGTGTGCCAAGGCAACTTTATCATTGTGAGAACATCACAGTATGACTGGACCCAAACCCAACTGGCACAGGTTGTGCAGTCAAAACAGATAACCACTAGGTGAATCAGGCAGCTACCCACTTAGTGCGGCACAGACTTCTACAGCAAACGCTCTTGTCAATATTACTAGTAAGAAGGGCACATACTAAAGTAGCAATAAATAAATAAAAAGCATACCCTAAGACATATAAGCCACATTCATTTGCATTCACTGTCAGGTGTTATGCAGAGAACCATACCTGATTCTCTTGGCAGGATGGGCAGCACAAGCACACTATAGATTTGTTATCACCAGTGTTTCCACAAACGCATCAGCAACTCATTGTGCTAGGGTATTAGTCACTAGTCCACAGAGATTTTTCAGGCCCATTACAATCTCATAGAGCTACTGTCATACATCCAGTCTGTCACTGTTCAAAATGATATATGAAACATGGCTGGACCTACTTACTACTTTATTTATTGAGTTTCTATAGAAAAGAAAAATAAGTCCAAACATGTAAAATGCTATCCATGTCTGGCCCATAGTAGGTGCTCAACGAACAGCAGCTGCCAAGTGATGTCATCATTAAATACCCAACAGTGTTCCAGGCATCTCAAGGGTTAACAGAAGACAGGAAAGTGTGCAGTTCCCATTTGTAGGCGAAGATTGTTATCAGCTTCTCTATATGTATGTATGAGTTGTATTTGTATACAGTATCAGTCTTAACTAGTCCCAACCACAGAAATGAGTTAATATGTTAAAGTCCTTTCTGGAAGATACTGTAGGTTGCAAAATCTACTTGACCGGCCAGGTGAGGGAAGGACAATGGGACGATTAAGTGGCAGGCTGGGCATAGGTGGTGAGCACAAAGGCTCTTTGTGGAAGCCTGTGGGATCGCATGCACCACTGCAATTTCAGAGAGCTGCCTCCTCAGAGAGAACTGACAAACCCCATTGTTCCCTTGCTTCAGAGTTCTGGGATGGCAGAGCTCTCATGTCCCTGGCAGGGACCTACTCAAGATCAGAGTATCTTGGCTCTTCCCAACAGGACAGCATTGACTCAATCCCTTTAGGGGATTGTCTTAGGTCAGCATCACTATTTGAGGTGCCAGGAAAGCTGGTGAGATTTCCAACTGCTAAGCTGAAGTTCCTTGTTTTGGACTGAAAACCTTAGGTAAAGTCAGAAAAGATAGTACTTATCCTAGGGAAATTTTTGAAACTGGAAAAACTGAAGAAACTTAAGAGTATCATAAGATTTTTTTTTCCCTGAAATACTGTTTCCATAATAGTCATTTTAGAAGCCAAAAAAAAAGTAGCAATAATAAAACAACAAAAGTCCAAAAGCAATGACCTTAAAAGTTTCAGTTCATTCACTAGAAGGATATCTAGAACTCTGCTTTTCCAAACATCTTTCAACAAGAAGAAAGAATATGGATTGGAGAGATGGCTTAGTGGTTAAGGCACTTGCTGGCAAAGCCAAAGGACCCAGGTTCAATTCCCTGGAACTAAACCACACATAAGCCAGATGCAGAAGGGGGCACATGCATCTGGAGTTCATTTGCAGTGGGTAGAGGCCCTGGTGTATCCATTCATTCTAACTATCTCTATCTATCTGGTTCTTTCTCTTGAATAAATAAAAAAGGGCTAATGCTATTCCTTTATGGAACAATCAAACACACACACACAACTGAATGCAATGATTACAGGGCTGGGGCAATAGCTCAATGAGTAAAATGCCGGCTTTCCTGGCATGAAAGCCTGAGTTCATTCCCCAGAACCTACATTATTTTTAAAGCCCACCACAATAGCACCCATTTATAATCTCTGTGCTAGTGAAGCAGAGGCTGGTGAATCCTTGGGGCTCAATGATCAGCCAGTCTGGTCTAACTGGTAGCACCATGTCAATGAGAGACACTATCAAAAAATGGATACCACCTAAGGAATAATATCCATGGTTGTCCTTTGACCTCCATTCACTCACAAATACATACTCCCCTCCACATGTATGCACCTGTGTACACACACACACACACACACACACACACACACACACACACGAAAAGAAACAAAGAAAGCAATGATCAGGTTGTGCGTTATGTATTCATGAGCCTGGGCTATAATCCTGTTCTAAGAAAGTATGGGGATCCACAATGCACACAAACTCAACTAAAGGAAAATTTGGGAAGCCCACTAAAATGTACCTACAGATCTCTGCTCCACAGCACAGAGATTTCAGAAAAGACAAGAAAATAGGGATGTCTTCTTAGAGAAGAGATTTCAACTGGTTCTGGCAAGGAAGGGTGGTGGCAAGATGACATGAAGCCAAGGGCAAGTCCATACCTGTCAGATCACGCCCACCAAGACAGTGATGTCAACCATCACAAAGAACTGGGGCAAGGCAAGAGTGTACACCTGTGAGAATCTGGGAAGGTCTGACAGACTTCTGTTTCCCAGACTTTATCAGCAAGGTAATTGTAGCAACTATGCAGTTTACTCCAAGCTTAGCAAATGGCAGCTTGCTGTGGGAAGACAAAATGCTGCTCGCCGGCACCAAGGGGACAAAATGAGAACAGTGCTTACAGGCAGACATACGCCACCAGGGCAACGCTAAGCTGGAGTGCACAGCGCAGCAGCCAAGGGAGACATTCTGCAGACACAGGGGAGGGACACACCTCAAAAGGAAACACGACATACAAACACGTGTGCATGCAAATCCTTGGACCTGAACAACCCCCGTCACTCTGTGACCAGAGAGGCTTTTCCCCACAACCTCACTGCCGTACCTTCACAGCTGTAACTGTACACCGCCACCGCTGACTTGTCAACCAGGTTTTCGTCATGGTGCCAGCTCACTGCCATCTTCCCCATGCCAAAATAAGGCTCATCTTTCAGGTATGGCATTTTCTGGGGATCCATGAAATTCAGCAAAGTCACGTTGAAGGCAGCTCTGCTCTTAAGGTCCACTTTATTGTCACAGGATGACCCCACACCAAGCCTTGGGAACTCCGTCATACACACTGGCACTTCATCTTCCTTGGCCTTCTCCTTGACGGCAAGCTCTTCCAAGGCCTGCATGGTCTCTACCCGGAAGTACTCATTGAGCTTGAGGAAGGTCTGGCATGCAGCAGCGATCTCACTTTCTGTGTAGTTGATGGTGGCGCCCTTTACTGGCCAGGGCACTGTGAAGAGCCTGGTGTTCAGGTATTTGTAGGTGTAACCTGGGTTCCCAATGAGGATGCGCGACACCGGAGTGAGCACATCTTTGCCTTGGATCCTAACCAGGTCCCGGAACAAGCAGCCATGCTTGAGCAAGGTGAGGAAGGCTTCAGGGACCTCTTTGTGGATCTCCTCGGACACACTTCCGGCTTCTCGGAGAACCAGTTTAGGATATTTCAGCTGCCACTAAAACAGAACAAAAGTAAAAAACTACAGTTATTTATGGATAGCTAGGTTTTCTTTCTTTTTTTTTTTCAATTTTGTTTTGTTTCAAGGTAGGGCCTCACTCTTGCCCAGGCTGACCTGCAACACACATTGTAGTTCTAGGCTGGCCTCAAACTCACAGTGATGCTCCTACCTCTGCCTCCCAAGTTCTGGTGTTAAAGGTGTGTGCCACCAAACCTTGCTAGCTGTATTTTTACTCTTTCCAAAGTTGTGCATGTTCAGAATAACATGGTAGTAGGGGAAGCAAATATGGTGACATTTCTAATCAGAACGTACATCTTCCCAGCCTAAAAGAGATGACTTAAACAAAAAATAATAATAAACATAAACTCTCCAGTGAAGTGTGTCAAGTTTAAGTCCCAACAATTAGTAATCTTTATCATTAAACAAAATATAATAACTTGGGCCTTGATTTCCCAGGCTTCCTGGGTCCATTTCTCGCTACCTTCAATCTCTCCTCCAACCTTTGGTTCTACAGAAAATCCAATTTTTATCAATTAACTGAATAACAACTATTTTTAAGTGTCTGCTATATGCCACAGATGGTTCTCACTGACATCAACTAATTTCTCAAAACCTCATGCATAGGATTACCATCTCCAGTTCATAGGGGACTGAAGCACACAGACACTGAAAAACTTAGCTAACGTGACACAACGGGAAAACCCTGGAGCTGGAAGCGAAACCACGGTGCTCCAGAGTCTGGCTGGCTCCAGAGCACATACTCTTGACTACCAGGATGCACTGCTTCCTAGCAATGACTAGCTGGTGTCTGCTGCAACACGTTCACCCACAGAAACCTCACCTCTCTGGAACACCACCTGCCACGATCAAGACTGAGGACTTTTTTTATGACTGTAATTCAAAATATACTCAGTAAATGCTAGCTGGTTGGGTGGAATGGATGGACATACACATGGACAGGATAACAATTCTATTGTTGTCACTGGAAGGGAGTACTCCAGCTATATGCCTTTCCTAATACAGCTTAGGACCATATTAGCTTTGTTGCATCACTTTGGCTCCTTAGCCCTTCACATGTGAATTAGTGTCCAGTCACAGTGTTCTGATTCTTTATGATACAATTGAGGGTTTTTATTTTGTTTTTAACTCTCAGCACAGTATTTTACATTTACTGGTATGAACTGACATGTCCCCTCCTAGTTTTAGACAGAGTTCTTAAGGAAGAACTCTTTTTGGCATTCCTTCCTTCTAATCCTTTATTCATGATTAGCACTTATCACATACATGCTGAGGAGCTCGGCTATGAAAGGGAAAATGGGTTGGACATTTGATAAACTGGAATGCTAGAAGATACTAGTGCACACTACAACTTGAAGGTCCACTCATGGGAACATCTGAGAGCAGAGGATGAAAACCTAAGGAGCAAAGTCCTCACATGTCCACAGCAGCCAACCTAGATGAGAAAAGCAGAGAGCTGCAAGGTCACACAAGGAAGTTGCCAAGATGAAAGGAAGAGTTGTTTGTTCCCTGCTGTATCTAAAAGGAAATCTATCAAGTTGCACCGAAATATGTATGTAGCAATACATGCATGTGCATATATACATATCACTAGTTTGAACAGTGTCATAAACAGGCACTGTGCAGAGATCTCCATATTTGTTAATGAGGACCTCTGTGAACATCTCTCCCCTACTCCTCACACCACTGCACAACTGGCCATGCTGTAAGATTCATAAGATGGAAGTCACACAAAACTGGAAGTCAAAGTTGATTTTCCCTCAAGTCAGCTTTTAAACATTTATTATCATTATTATCATTACATAGGCTTCAAGTTTATTGTTAACAAAAGTATGTGATCCTTGGGTTGAAGAGATGGCTCAACAGTTAAAGGTGCTTGATGTGGGCTGGAGAGATGATTTAGCAGTTAAGGACCTTGCCAATGAAGCCTAAGAACCTGGTTTGATTTCCCAAAACCCACGTTAAGCCAGATGCACATGTTGGCGCATGCTTCAGGAGTTCATTTACAATGGCTAAAGGCCCTGGCACACCCATTATCTCTCTATACCTGCCTCCCCTCCCCTCCTCTCTCTCTCAAATAAATAAATATTTTTTAAATGGTTCTTGATGCAAAAGCCTGTTGGCCCAAGTTCAATTCCCCAGTCATTCTCCCAAAACTTGACACAAAAAGTGGCAAAGGTGCCTGGGCTTTCTGTTTGCAGTGGCACCTATATACATATATATTCACATGCAAATATACATTATTTAAGTATGTAATCCAAACCAGATGGGGAAAAGATACCTCCTATATCAGAATACTCTGGAAGACACAACAAGATAGAAATTCAGGTGGGGTGGTTAATTTGAAATTGGGCACATGAGTCAGTCCTAGAAATGGTTTGATTTTTCTGAGGAGGCCAGCTATGTAGCCCCAGCTAGCCTTGAGCCCATTATCCCCTGCCTCAGCTTTCTGAATGCTTACAGGTGTGAACCACCAGCCTGGCTGCTTTGGGAATTATATTGTGCTTTGATGTTGGTTCAGGGCCCTCAACGACATACAAACTGAGTCACTAGGAATGTGCTCATAGTTGGAGCTTTTTGACAAATTCTTCCAGATTCTTCCCCTACTTCTTGGCTTTTGGGTCCCATGAAAACTTCCTGGCCCTCTCTTGATGGATGAAATGTGTTTACTTCTGTCCATTGACAGTGAAGTCAGTCACTTCCAGCCCACAGCATCTCATGGCCAGTGCAAGGCCTTCTAAAACACTCTTTTGCCCTCTGCCACACTAGTTACCTGGGGACTGACTAAATCCCTCCATTTATGGGTAGAGAATCCCTGCTGACCCACATGATAGGTAATGTGAGCAAGAAATGCTGCTGTGCAAAGACACTGTACTTGAGGGCTATTTGTTACTACAGCATAATCTAGCTAATTTCAACTCATTCAGGATATGTGAAATGGAAAAGAAAGGATGCAAAAGGAAAATGAAATGGCCAAGTCTGAATATTAAAATAAGAAAAAAGGGCTGGAGAGATGGCTTAGCGGTTAAGCGCTTGCCTATGAAGCCTAAGGACCTGGTTCGAGACTCGGTTCCCCAGGTCCCACGTTAGCCAGATGCACAAGGGGGCGCACATATCTGGAGTTCGTTTGCAGTGGCTGGAAGCCCTGGCGCGCCCATCCTCTCTCTCCCTCTATCTGTCTTTCTCCCTGTGTCTGTCACTCTCAAATAAATAAATAAATGAACAAAAAAGAAAAAAGTAATTTCATTAGGAAGCGCAGTAGGATGCCTTGCTTCTCAGAGTGCCTACCTGAGCCATGTGTGATCATGAATGTAACGTGAAAAGAGCACAAATGTGTGTCACGCCACCATGTACTGTCACTGAGATTCCTGGTTTCTATACTTTCTATACTTCATTTATCCCAGCTGCAAAGTTTTTTTTATTTACACAGCTCAAGAGGGCAGGAATACAATTCTTAACACAGGAGACTTAGCATTCTGGAGCCATGTCTTGTCTTAAAAACTGGGAAGGAGAAGGGAGTGGAGGAAAAAAAAAATGATAAAAAGCAGATTAATGAATATCTAGGCTGCCAGTGGGAAAGAAGGCTGAATGCAAAGAGCAAAAGGGAGGGATCTTTGTGGGATGGGAAACATTCTCAAACTTCTATCACTATGTAAATCTATCAAAAGACCATTCATTGACCTACACAGTTTTTATTTATTTGAGAGAATGAGAAGAAAGGAGGGAGGGAGGGAGGGAGGAAAAGAGAAAGAATGGGTGCACCAGGGCCTCCAGCACTGCAAACAAACTGCAGACGCATGTGCCACCTTGTGCATCTGGCTGATGTGGGTCCTGGGAACCGAACCAAGGTCCTTTGGCTTTGCAGGCAAATGCCTTAAGCGCTACACCATCTCTCCAGCCTGACCTACACAGTTTTAAATGGTGTATTTTATGGCATATGAATTATACATGTGTACAATTTGCCAAAAAATGATTTCTAAAATGCTGATAGACTTGAAATATGTAAAATTTTAAAGATTTGTATAAAATAAATCATAAAATTAAATTAGAAAAAAATATTGAGCCTATGGGCTAAAAAAGGGCTGAAATAATATTTTGACATGGAAACATAAATTTAATTAAATATGTGTATATACATTATAAAATTAATTGCATCAAAATTAGAAAAAAGGGGGCTTGAGAGATGGCTTGGCAGTTAAGGCTGTGAAACCTAAGGGCCAGATTCAAATCCCAGGAAGCCACATAAACCCGATGTGCACGGGACGGGGACGCACGCACACAAGGCGGCACGGGAGCACCAAGGTGGCACACACGTCTGGAGTCCAACTGCAATGGCCGGAGGCCCTAGCACACCAATTTTCTCTCTCACAAATTAAATATATATATTAAAGTTAGAAAAATACAAATTAGGGCTGGGGAAATGGCTTAGTGGTTAAGGCATCTGTCTGTGAAGCCGAAGGACTCTGGTTCGATTCCCCAGCAAGCATCTGGAGATTTTTGCAGTGGCTGGAGGCCTTGGCACACCCATTCTCTCTTTCTCTCAAATAAATAAATAAATAAAATAAAGACATGAACCACCTTTCCTGCCTTTAAAAAAGTACAAATTTGCCAGGCGTGGTGGTACACGCCTTTCATTTCAGCACTCGGGAGGCAGAGGTAGGAGGATCACCATGAGTTCGATGCCACCCTGAGACTCCACAGTGAATTTCAGGTCAGCCTGGGCTAGAGTGAAACCCTACCTTGAAAAACCAAAAAAAAAAAAAAAAAAAGTACAAATTAATACAATTTGTATCAATTTACACTTAATTATTGTTTATCCGATATACAAAACATAAAATTTCACAAGAGTAATTCACATTATTCTTGAGGGCAACATTAAATAATGTAATTGTGTATAATTAAGAATAAATGGGGCTGGAGAGATGGTTTAGCAGTTAAGGCGCATGCCTGCAAAGCCTAAGTAGCCAGGTTCAATTTTACAGGTCCCACATAAGCCAGATGCACGTGGAGGCACATGCACCTGGAGCTGGTTTGCAGCGGCTAGAGGCCCTGGCATGCCCACTCTCATATGCTCGCTTTCTCTCTCGTGTGCACGGTCTCTCTAATAAATAAATAAAAATAAATCTTAAAAAAAGAATAAATGACAACCTTTCTTAAAGATAATTTGACAAAACATGGGAAAATGTGATTATGTTTATATCTTTATCCAGTTATTTCTAAGAATTCATCATGAAGAAATAATTAGAAATACAGTAACTTACAAGAGAATTAACCATATTGATACTAATAATGACTAAAAGCTGAAAGCCACCAAAATATCCAATACTAGAGTGGAGGAGGAATGGCACAACTATGTAAACCCATCCTAAGTAGTTAGCCTTAGAATTTTTAATTGTTTTATGAAAAGCATAGATATCAGGAGAAATTATTAATAAAGCAGACAAAGGAATCCTAGTTTTATTTAAAAAAAAAACAATGTACACATAAGGCTATTTTTTGAAAGTAGCAGAAAAAATGTAATCAAAGGCTAAAAATGTTCCACTCAGGGTAGCGTACTTGGGTATATTTTAGTTTTCTTCTGCCAGCAACTCTATTATTTTCAAATGTGCAAAAGTAAACATAAAGAATGTACAACTGGAACAATCAAGGCAAAGATCTTTTGTTCTAAAATATGTCATTTTCTTGACATTTATGACATTTGCCAGGAAAATCTTTTTGATGATCCTGAATTATCAAAAGTCTTTGACAGAACGTCTGTCAATTCTCTCAATCTAATATGACTGTTACACCCAACTCTAGGGGAGTCTTATTTCACCACGAGGAGAAGTGTGAACAATAACCGGCTAGTGTTGTCACTATCTCAAGGAAAGTATGAATGAGGAGGTACCTTCCTTAATGTCCTCTTGTTCTTTATTTGCAAAGTGGCTAATTTAGTACCTGACACATAAAACGGCCCTGTGGCAATTGGTTAGAGTTTTCCCTGAAGAGACCAAGAAACTCTGGAGATGAGCCAAACATTAAATACTCAGTTCATTCTGTCAGATGAGCACACTCACTTTCCACCTCAGACAGGTACATACAGAACATCACATGTCACACAATAATTTAGAACAGCTGTTGGCAGATTTTCAAATGTGTTATTGTAATTTTTTGTATAATTCTGTTAAAGTTTTTCCAGGCAGTATACAGTCATGGACTTATATTAGTAGTTGCCGGGTAATATGGTGTACTTCCTGAGATCTACATGTGCTTTTAGGGCATAATGGGGGATGTTTAGTGGAGTACTTGGAAAGGTATGCTGAAAGTGAAGTGCCAACATGCAGCCCCGAACCAATGGTTGGAAGATGTGGAATGCTAGGCTCTCCAGAGACCAGGCTTCATTTTTTGCTTATTTTAAACCACTACACAAAAATTCCATGATTTCCTATGCAATCAAGGAATGCTCTGAAAGAATTTCATCATTTGGAGAAGATGACATGGTGTTAGGTGAATAAGACACCAGCTTACCGGAGACTCCCTTAAATGAAGCCTACTGAAATGAGTGAAATTAAATTTATAACTTTTTTTGGTTTTTCCAGGGAGGGTCTCACTCTAGCCCAGGCTGACCTGGAATTCACTATGGAGTCTCAGGGTGGCCTTGAACTCACAGCGATCCTCCTACCTCTGACTCCCAGTGCTGTGATTAAAGGCGTGTGCCACCACGCCCAGCTAAATTTATAACTTTTAAGTGGCTTGGGAAATGTCCTTCACTTAATAGTGTTAGAAAACTAAATCTTGGGGCTAGAGAGATGGCTCAGCAGTTAAGACACTCATCTGTAAAGCCTGAGGACTCAGGTTCAATTTCCCAGTACCCACGTAAAGGCAGATGCACAAGGTGGTGCATGCGTCTGGAGCTTCATTTGCAGTGACTAGAGGCCCTGGCACGCCCACTCATTCCCTCCCTCCCCCCCACCACCATCTTGCTCTATCTGCCTCTCTCTCTCACTCACACACTCTCAAATAAATAATTAAATAACATTTTAAAAAAGAAAACTCTAATTTCAGAAAAGCGTATTTCTAATGTGGCTATTAATATATTTTGCTGGCAAAATTTTAGTAACACTTTATACTTGGCATTCCCATAATATTTTGTATATAATGTTTTGTGAACATGCCTGCAACCTGGCAAGCCTCCCAAGACTAAAAGGCTCCACACTCCCCTGGCCTGGCCTGGCCTCCAGCTACATGCTGCCAAGCTGGGCCTAGAGGAGGCCTAGCTCTGCTGCAGCTGTGTCAACCACGCTGGTGCTGCAAAGTAACACAGAGATGCTCTGTCACCCATTCATACGCTCAATGCTATTTTGTGTGTTTACGTAACACAGCTGAGACTTGCTTTGCACTATAAGAGGAACGTGCCATAAATATAATGACAAAAGAAAGCTGGGGCCTGCTTTGTAACATTTCATAGTTTAACCGTATGGAAAACAACAGGCAGGAGAAGACAGACTGTACAAGGGAAGGGCGACTGGAAGGAAAAGCTGGGACATCTTTATCAGTGGAGTAAGGTACACAACCATGTGCACAATGCCACATGTTGTGAATACAGATTTTTAAAAATCTATATGCTCCCTGGGAATGCATATGCTAGTGAAAAGAGCCAGATGTTTACATATAAAATATACAGTATTTTAGATGGTGCTAAGTGCAATGGAGAAAAACAATGCCAAGGGAGATAAAGTTGCTGGGGTGAGTGTGGCTGTATTACAAAGGTCAGTCAGGGACAGCCTCTCTGACTAGGTAACACGGGGACAGAAGGCAAGACTGCAATCTGCTGAGAGTTCCAGGTGATGGGAACACTCAGTGCAAAGGACTTGGGGGAGAAGTATGTTTGGCTTATTTGCCGAAAGGCAAGAATGCTGGAAGGGGAAGAGAAGCGAGAGCCTGGAGAGCAGGAAAGGACACAAGGGAAGACTGAGGAGCCAGAGCAATGCTGCTTTGAAGGTCGATGTCTAGTCGGGTTTCTAACCTCTCTCTGAATGTCCTGGGAAGGTGTGGAAGGAACTGAAGCATCAGATGATGACATGTAAACATCACTGAGACGTCAGGAGGGAACTGCAACAGGGATGACAGTGGCTTTGGCCCCAGCGGAAGCAGTACAGGCTGGAAGAAGTGGTCAGGTCGTTCACATATTTAGAAAGTAATCAGGTCGTAATACATATTAGAGCAAGTTGAGACTTCCCAAAACATTCACAGAATATGCAGTATTTAAGCAAGGTCCTTAAGGTGAGGGTAAACAGGTGCTCACCAGAAAGAAGAGGGAGGAGAATTCTAGCAGGCACAAGGCCAGAAAGCAGAGACCCAGAGCAGGGTCAGGGAATGACAAGCTGCTCAGTGACGAGAATTCAGGTGGATGCTGCGCTAGGGAATGGGCAGAGAGACCGGACACCAAGGTAGTCTGAGGTAACCTTATAAAATGGCAAGACAGAGTGTAAACTTTTACCATGGAAAGACACAGCAAAACATATAGAGCAAAGAGGTACAAGTCTCATATATTTATGGGAGCGCAGATCTGATGGCACTGGGTGGTAGAAGGCCACCTCAATGCCAACAGCAAAGTCAGGAATGGAAGATTCTGGGGAAGCCAACCTGCAGGGCCTCATGCCTGACCCAAGCACAGAATCAGTGAGCAGAAACCACAGGTAAGAGTCCTAAATTGAAGAACAGGATAAGGAGATGGAACCAAAGAAAAGAATGAGCCAGGGCAGAGTAACCCTGATCCTTGCTAAAATACAGGTCCCACCTTGTCACACTTGTGCTCCAAACCCTCTCCTGCCTCCTCATCCCAGAGTAACAGCCAGTATTCTTATGACAGAACATGGGAACATAACTGAACCTCTCACCATCTGACTTGCACTCCTCCTCTTTCATTCACCTCCACACCTGTCAGCTGCAGGTGCTTTTCCTTTGAAACACACCTCTGAGGCTTTTCTGTCTTCTAGAAACAGAGCATTCCATCCTAACTATCTGTTTTTACACTGCCATCCAGTGATGCTGCGCAGACCATCAACCCCATAGGACAGAAGCTAAAAGAAAGCAGGTGCCGTGTTCGTCTTCACAATTTCACCTTGAATGCCTAAAACGCTGCTGGGTACAGGTGATGACAGTGCAAGCACATGTGTTTGACTGTGTAACTGATTAACAAGGTCATGTTTAGTTAGATGTGCCTGGAAGACTTTTAGCTGGGCACCCAACAGGCAGTCAGGATTGGAGCACTGGAGGTCATGGGATGCAGAGATGGAGACAGAGTTTAGGACCACTGGAATAAAGGCAAGAGGCCTCAGGAGTAAGATACCAACACATGATATATCCATATGAAACATGTTTTAACAATAGTAATAATTATAAACATTTTAAAAAGGAGTAAGAGATGCAGGCAGAGAGGGATGCAGTAATAGTACACAGGCTTACAGATCAAGGAGATGCCTACAGTGCCTCAAGGAAAACCCTGATACACTTTCTGCTGTAAATCTCCAACAATTCTTGTGTAAATTTATCGATTTCTTTTATAAAAGGTTGAACTCTTGTATCTCCTCTCTTCCATCCCCATCCTAGAGATTTTTAAACATATCTCTTAGTTTCCTCAGCTCCAGAATGAGGTTTTTATACCACCTGCCTCCAAGGACCGTGGCAGTATTTAAATAGGCTAAAACATACAAATGCCCTTGGGACAGTACCAGATCCACCTGGCACATGAAGGGTGTACAGTAAGTGACCAAGGGAGGGAGGGGTGCACCGAGGAGAGCTGTGTGTTCCTGGGGAACACTCTTATACCTGGAAGTCAAAGTCTGTCTTCTAACCATGTCACCACTCATTTCCTGTGTTATGTGGCAAGCTAACAGAAGTCCTCTATGCAGCTCTGCCCTGGGCTTTTTGTCACTGTTTTGTTTGTGTCTTGCTGCCCCAGGTGTTCTGAACTGGAAAGTGGTACACAAAGAGAGGCAGACAGAGAATGGCCTCACTCCATGTCAGATCAACCCATCCCGCAGTTCCGACACTCAGACAGGAACACAGTATGGCCTGGTGTTTGAAACAGGAATGATAGGGCGCATCCCAGGCTCGCCAAACCTCCAGAAAGATAGGTGCTGACTACAGGCTTGTGAAATGAATGAGCTAGGCTGGGGTGACAACTAAATGTGAAAGCGCTCATCAAACTACTAGCATAATCTGTGCATGGTAAGGGGCAACAAGCAGACCCCAAACAGAGGCTGCAGAATGCCTTTTTTTTAATACCTGGTAGCTAAGCTGGTATTCTAGGGGTGAAGGCCTGTGTAAAAGGACCTAATGTCAGAGGTGCACTATTTATTCCTGACATTCAAACATGTTTTCAGGGCTGGAGAGATGGCTCACCGGTAAAGGCACTTTTCTGCAAAACCTAAGGACCTGGGTTTGGTTCTCCATTTAAAAAAAAAAGTAAAAAAAGGTAGCACATGTGTCTGGAGTTAATTTGCAGTGGCAAGAGGCCCTGGGGTGTCCATATTCTCTGTCTGCCCCTCTCTCGCCTTCTCTCTCCCATTCTCACTCGGTCAATTTTTTTAAAATTTTTTTTAAAGAGTATTTTCATTAAAATAAATATTATAGACAAAATGGAATACTGAGCCATACAAAGAAAATCCTGGCACTTTTAGTGAGAAGGATGCAACTGGAGAACATCATATTAAGGGGAACACCACCACATGATCTTACTCATTTAAAGAAACCAGCAAGTGAACCTAAGAGTACAGAATGGAATAGTCCCCAGAGATAGGAAAAGGAAGCGGTGTGGAGGGTTGTGGGGGGGAGGGGGAGATTTACCAAAGACATTATTGACTGGGAAAGGTGCTGGGGAAGGGGAGCAGAAGGGACTCAGGGAAAGAAGGGTAGACAGACACTGCCAAATGGATGCATGTTAGAAATATCACAGTGAATCCCATTAATTTATGTATAATTAAAATGTACTAATCATTATATTTGAAGTATCTTCAGTTCATCTTTTCTTTTGTTTTGTTTTTTTCAAGGCAGGGTCTCACTCTAGCCCAGGCTGACCTGGAATTCACTATGTAGTCTCAGGGTGGCCTGGAACTCATGGCTATTCTCCTACCTCTGCCTCCCGAGTGCTGGGATTAAAGGCATGCGCCACAACACCCAGCTCAGTTCAACTTTTTTTAAAAATATATTTTATTTATTTATTTATTTGAGAGCGAGAGGGGGAAGGGGAGAAGAGGGAGAGAATGGGCATACCAGGGCCTCCAGCCACTGCAAACAGACTCCAGATGCATGTGCCCCCTTGTGCATCTGGCTTACATGGGTCGTGGAGAGTCTAACAAGGTTCCTCTGGCTTTGCAGGCAAATACCTTAACCACGAAGCCATCTCTCCAGCCCCATCAGTTCAACTCTTAACAGAATAAATTTACTTCAACTATGGCTTCTATTTCTCATTACTTTGCTTTGCTCTTGTTTGGGATTCTTGGTGGTAAGAGTCTGTCTCTGTTGTTCAGGCTCTGAACTCCTGGGCTTATGTAATCAACCTGGCTCAACCACCCAAGTTGCCAGGGCCATAAGTATATACCAGAGCACTTAGTCTGCACTTAAACTCAGTCAGGTTTTATCAAAGCATCAAAGCACTAAGCCTTGTTATCAGGTGTATTTAACATGATTAGATACTGGTATCTAATTTTTGTTAGGGTCTTAAAAAAATAAGAAACCTGGCAGACTTGCTCCATTTGGATCTGGGTTTCTGCTTGTCCCTCCCTGTGGCTGGTCAGAGCACAGAGAGCTGATGACCTTTCCTATTTAGTCCTTCTTGTACTACTTACACAACACAAAAGCTGTGGGGCTGGCAGCTGCTTTATAACAATACCGATAATCAAGTGCCAGAAGGCACGTACCAATGGAAATATCAGCAAGCATTTCAGAACTGACGGCTTTTGTGGGTTTGCCTGCTTTAAAAGGACTTTTTAAAATTACTTCTTGCAAAAAAAAAAAAAAATACATGTTCACTGAAGATTATGTGAAAAACTAGATAAGCTCAAAGAATAGCCTATCACTAACACATATAACATTTCTGCATTCGTCTTTATAATCTTTCAAAATGCTAACTCTGCAGGGAGGGAGGGAGGGAGGGCTTGTGTGTGTGTGTGTGTGTGTGTGTGTGTGTGTGTGTGTGTGTGTATGTGAGAGAGAGAGAGACCAAAAATCATATAATACTAAATTCATTACAGAACTGGCTTTTCAAGGTAACTAGCCAGGTATAGTGATACAGCTGTAATTCCAGCACTGAAGAGGCTAAGGCAGAAAGACTGCAAGTTCCAAGCCAGCTTGAGCCACATAATAGACTCTGTCTTTAGAAAAAAAAAAAAAAAATGAAAACTACATACTTAGCGAAAGTGCTAAAATGGCTTACCTGCTGATAGAACTCATCATCCTTGGGGGTCAGATAAGGAAGCCAAGTGTCTTCAAACTCCTCAAGTAGTTTCAGTTTCTGTTAGAAATAATAATTACGTTACTGAATATAAAATGACCCACAATATAAATATAGGACAACATATATTTCCCAGAGAACACTAAAAAACTTTAGCATACATGAATTGTAAACTCTTAAAGAAATTAAATACCAACTGTAAAACATATCAAATTACACACAGTTTAATTATAAGATATAGGAAGAATCCACTCAAAATGATTGTATCTACTCTCATATTTCAAGAGATGATCTGATTCACTTCTCACATGCATCTTAGGATCAGGGTCTTTTCTCAACACCTAGAAAACCTTTTATCACCCCAAACTGTTTTCCACATAATAAGCCTTCCTGTCCATCCACTCTGAG
Organism: Jaculus jaculus; assembly: GCF_020740685.1. NCBI lineage: Eukaryota > Metazoa > Chordata > Mammalia > Rodentia > Dipodidae > Jaculus > Jaculus jaculus. Next base: position 237,882,154 of record NC_059102.1, on the reverse strand, counting down.
ACACAGTTAACCATTTCCATCATACTGGGAATACCAAATGGTACAATCAGCTTTGTGTTGTCAGAAAATACCCAACCAGAGTAGCTTGTGGGAGGAAAGTATTTATTTTGGCTTATAGACTCTAGCGGAAGCTCCATGATGGCAGGGAGAAATGATGGCATGAGCAGAGCGGGCATCACCTCCTACACAACAACAGGTGGACAAGAGCAGCCGGAGAGTGTTCCAAACACTAACAAGGGGAAACTGGCTATAACACCCATAATTCTGCCCCCAACAATACACTGCTTCTAGAAGGCTCCAATTCCCAAACTGCCACCATGTGGTGACTTAGCATTCAGAACACATGAGTTTGTAGGGAATACCTGAATCAAACCACCACATTCCACCCTAGCCCCATAAACTGATGTAAATGCAAGGTATCCTGATGTAAAATACAAAGCATTCAGTCCAACTTTAAAAGTCTCTATAGTATTTATCCCAATAATGTTGAAACATCCCCACCCCATAGTCCAAGGTCTTTTAACTGAGCCGTAATACCAAAAAAAAAAAAAAAAAAAAAAGGCATAATGGCACAGAATAAACATTCACACTGCAAAAGAAGTCACTGGGCAAGAGTGAATCAATACATAATTTAAAACAAACAGAGCAAACATCAAACTCAGTAACTCCAAGTCCAACAACTATAATCAGTGACAAGTCTCCAATTTGGATAAGTTTCTGGAGTTCCAATACCACCCCTCCAGCTAGGTTATGCACAGTCTCAGAAAAGTTCATCCAATGCCAGCAGCTCTCCTTGACAGTCATCCCATAGTCTTGGCATCTCCAGTGGGTCTCTGCTGCAACCCATGGTTCACCTTCATGGCTCCATCGGGTCTCCATGCAGGTAATCTAACAAGCCTGTTTCACACTGCCCATGGCCATTTCCAAAATACAAAACAGTGTGGCTAATTCAATGACCCTCTCTTTTTTGCATTTGTTATACTCCATAATACCAGGTGGGCTACCAACTTGTTAATATAGGAAGGAATAAAGCAGACTTTGAAGAACAGGACACTCTTTCAGCATTCAGGCCCCTTCAAAGGAGTATGCATCCTTCCTGTTGTCCCAATGCATGTCAGCTGGTCCAATTTCAATGGTTGTAATATTGAATTACTGCAGCTGAATGGACAGAAGTTTCAGCCCAAAGATTTCATTTCTTTCTGTACCATATCCCTCTGCTCCTACCAGTCCATTCCTATACAATGCAGCCCTGAACAAGTTCTCAGAAGACAGGCATAACAGCAAGCCTCTCACACAAATCACTTCTCACCCAGTCCAGGCAAACCTTTTTCTTCCCCCTTATAAGCCAAACCTCATAGTCCACAGTTCTTACTGCATTCAGATCTTTCAACTCTGACCAGACACCATCAAGCTTAAAGCACTGCAAGGTATCTCTTAGGCCAAGGTTTCCAATCCTTCCATATTTCTCTCTCTGATCAGTTTCAAATGATCAAAGCCACAGTCAGATTTCTAATAGCAATAACCCCACTTCTTGGCACCAATTTTACTGTTGTAGTCAGCATCATGTTGCTGTCAGAAAACACCTAATCAAGACCAGCTTATGAGAGGAAAGGGTTTATTTTGGCTTACAGACTCAAAGGGAAGTTCCATGGTAGCAGGGGAAAATGACGGCAATGAGCAGAAGATGGACATCACCTTCTGGCTAACATCAGGTAGACAACAGCAAAAGGAGAGTGTGCCAAACACTGGTGAGGGGAGGCTCTCTATAATACCCATAAGTCCACCCCCAACAATACACCATCACCAGGAGGCTCCAATTCCCAAATTGCCACCTGCTGGGGACCTAGCATTTAGAACATAAAAGTTTATGGGGAACACCTGAATGAAACCACCATCCCAAGTAACCCACATGTATTTATTCACATAACACTGGGATGAATAAATAGAATGTTTACTCATGCTATGATCATGTCCACATACAGCAATGTTTTTCTTAAAGTGATCTCTCATCTCTAAAAAATTACTCAATTTATACTAAGATTCATTGCTTCTTTTCCAATTTTATGAAGCACCTTTTGAAAGTACCCATAGCAATGAAACAAAACCATTGCCATAGTACTGTTAACCAGCAGTGAAACATAAGAACTGAGTATTGTATGCCTTACCTTGGGTCAATGCAGCCCTAGCCACTAGAGTATGATTTGGTAAATACAAAGTACATTCCAATAGCCACTATCTTTATACAGAATACCACCTGCTCAATCAGACAAAGTGGCCCCAAGTATTATCCTCTTCCACTCCAGGAAAACAGCCTTCACTCACAAACCTGCCTTAATCAGAGTAAATCAGAGCAGGCAGCCTACTGGGTAAGAACCCTAAGCTAACCTTTTCAACAATTTTAGAAAGTGAATAGTGAAAAAGATAAAAGAGAGCTGGAGAGATGGTTCAGTGGGAAAAGCACTTGCCACACAAGATAACTACTTGAGTTTGGACCCCCAGAACCTACGTAAAGCCAGACACTGTAACACTAGTTTCTGTCATCCTAGCAGGCCTATGGTGAGATGGGAGGCCAAGACAGGAAAATGGCACAGAAAGCTAGCTGACTAGCTAATCTGGTGAACCCAGCAGTGAGCAACAGTAGACCTTCCTCAAAAAGGTAGAAGGTGAGGACCAGCACCCTGAATGTTGTCCTCCAGTTACTATTGGTGTGAGGAGTTCATTCATGGTATGCATAAGCACCTGGTTCACATACATGAACATGCATGGACTCATATAGATAACAAAAAGAGGAATTAAATATAACAAGTGACAGGCCCACAAGAAATAAAACAGTAAGTTCTACTTTCTGTCTGATACTAGCGTATTATTTAGTTAAGGCCTTCAGTTCTAATAGTATTTTCTCACTCAAAATGGTAAGTGACTGCTGGTTTAAGTGTGACAGTTTGTATGATCAACTTGACAGGACCAAGAATCACCTGTGAGAGATTATGTAGGTTAAGTTAGCCTTCCTGCATGTCTATAAGGGATTCTCTTGATTAGGTTAATCAAAGTGAGAAGGCTTTAAATATTTGTGGCATCACTGCATGGGCTGGGGTCCTGGGATATATAAAAAGAAGAGAGCTGGCTGAGCAGCAGTGTTCACGGCTCTCTGCTTCCTCTCTGTACTGAATGTGAACAGCTGCCTCAATCTCCTGCAGCCATGTCTCCCTGACCAGGATAACTGTAAACATGAAACCGTAAGTTGAAGTAAAGTCTTAAATGCATTTTTGTCAAGTATTTTGTCCCAGCAACAAGAAGGCAACTAATACATTAAATATGAACTATTTTTCCTTAGTACGGACCTAATACTAAAAAGCATAGAATGGATAGTTTACTAATTGGTTAATGGCTCATCTACTTTCAGCAGTAAGCATTAGAGCACAAAAAACTTAAATGATATTTCCATGCATACACTTTCACATTTATGCGTACTATCACCACTTTAATCAAAAATCTATACTTGGATTTCTGTTTTAAGGTAAACACAGCCTGCATTTCCCTATGCTCTTTTTAATGGTCTTTAGTTCTTTAGTGTAATTTATAAAAACAAAGCATTACAGTATTTATAAATGTCACCAAAAAATTAGGCTTTGAGTAACTCAAAGACTCTACCTTACAAAAACCATCTTTAGACAAAGTTCTTCATGAGGATCTGTCAGTAAAGCTGTTCTGTGTATAAGGTATTTATTCCCAAAACAAATCATATATTCTATCTATGTGAGGATAAAGACTGAGAGACCTATCACACAGGACAACAGGCATCAACGGAGGCTGGAACTATTTGTAATTAATGCTTCAACCAAATAAAAACACCCACTTTGCACATCAGTTGCTGACCATCTGACAGGTATAAAACATTCAACGACACCCTGCGAGAACACAGTGAGTCCCAGGTCAGCCTGCACTGAGTCCCAGGTCAGCCTGCACTGCAGCAAAGCCCTACATCAAAACGGCAGCAGCAACAAGGGAACAATAAAGCCACAGTGGGGGAAGAGGGCTTGAGGGTGCAGAGATGGTCAAAGTGTGTTCCATTCATGTATGAAAATACTGTCATGAAACCCATAATTTTCTATAACATATGCTAACAAAAAATCAAAAATATCATAAAACAAGAGTCATGGATTTAGTTCTATCACCTAATATTCAACCTCATACATGAGGTTACATATACTTCATGCCCGTGTCATGTACAGGTAGACAGATACGTGTATGCCTAATTGGACAAACTCTAAGAAGCAATAAATGTTCTCATGTTGCAAAAAAAAAGACGTAATTTTTGAACTCTGGCACATATGTATGTATCAACAAAATTGTTTGTAATGAATAACAGATACTTTTGAAACATGGTGATTTCTTATTAAACCTAAAAGTGGCCAAGTGTGGTGACACACACCTTTAATCCCAGCACTCAGGAGGCAGAGCTAGGAGGATCATCATGAGTTTGAGGCCACCATGAGGCTACAGAGTGAATTCTAGGTGAGCTGGGACAGGAGCAAGATCCTACCTTGAAAGAAAGCAAATACAAGTGCTTATCGACAGGCCTCCAAAACAAGGTACAACATCTGTTTGTATTTAAATGCGAAAGCATTCAGGCTATGTAACAAACGTAAAGTAATCATGAGTTAAGATGGGAAATGAGTGAAAAACAGAGCAAGGCTGTTCAAAATATTCTGATTTATATGTATAACCAATTAACCATATTACATATTGCCAATTTCAACATATTACCTATTAATTCTTAACATGGGTTCCAGTACAACAGTGAAAATTATAATATGGACCTCTGTTTTAGGAATACATATTCTTGCCCACGTACAATGAAGCGCTTGTTGGGGGAACTCGCAGAGCAGCACACTGGAGAAAGAAAAGCAGTGCTCACAACTCCTCTGTGCCAATGCCATCAGGTAAAACTGCGCAGTAGGATGCACTGTGGGCCAGAGGCCCAGCGGCTGGCACCTCCCTGTCAGGTCTGGCTAGCCTCAGGCTGACACGCGCGTGGATCCAGACAGCTAGGCCTGCAGCACACGCTCTGCTCACAGGACTCTCTGCTGCCACACTCGTATCAAATACAACAAGCTACTCACAAATGCCACAGAAAGAGCCTCCGCTGTGCCCCCTGGCAGAGAAGGATAGGAAGACCCTCCCATGCACAGCTTCATACTCTTACTGAAGTTAGCTACAAAGATGAACTGCTTTATAACTCATAACTCAAAGGTGGGTCCCATGCACACATGCAGCATCTCCTTGGCCTCACCAGATGAAGCCGCAGACAATTCCCATGCTTCATCCATTTTATTTTCCATGCAGTCCCTTTATTTTATGCTCTAAGAGTAAGTTAAGCCTAGGCTGAACTAGCACTCACTATGTAGCCAAGGCCAGTTTCAAATCCCAGGCAATCCCGTCTCAGCTTCCTAAGGATTTATGTGAACCCCACCAGATATTAATGTGCCTAGACAAACCATAGAAGAGTATGTGTGTATGTAAATATATGAATATACATATATGTATATATAATTTCTTAATTATGCTGTGACCATCGAAGGTTTAACATAACAAAACTGTAAAATTTTAATAGGTGAAGAAAGTAAAACCAAGATATTAAGTGAATGATAAGAGATTACATTTTTGGTTACAATGTCATTTCCTAAGGACCATACAAAGTCATCCTCACTTCATTCCACAATATCCCAAAGCCAAGAAAAAAATGTGTCTTTCAAAATTAATTTAATTTTTCACTTAAAAAAGAGTATTATAGGGGCTGGAGCAATGGCTTAGCAGTTAAGGTGTTTGCCCACCAAGATTAAAAAACCCAGTTGATTCCCCAGAACCACATTGAGTGATATGCACAAAGTGGTACATGTATCTGGAATTTGTTTGTTGTGGCTTAAGTCCCTGGCATCTTCCCCCTCTCCTCTCTTCTCTATGCTTACAAATAAGTTGTTTTTTTTTTAAAAAAAAAAAAAAAAAAAAAAAAAAAAAAAAAAAAAAAACAGTCTTATGGGGCTAGAGAGATGGCTAAGCAGTTAAGATGCTTGCCTACAAAGCCTAACATCCCAGGTTCAATTCCCCAGTACCCATGTAAAGCAGGACACACAAAGTTGTGCATGCATCTGGAGCTTGTTTGCAGCAACTGAAGGCCTTGGTATGCCTATTCTGTCTGTCTGTGTCTCTCTGCTTGAAAATAAAAACATTTTTAAAGGAGATTATAACACAATACTTTTAAATTTTTTCGTTAAAACAAGCCCTAACTTTAAACTTTGAAAATCAAAATCTGTAACCACTGCTCTCAGACCCTCAAGATCTAGCTACATAGCACTAGTTTTCACAGTGTTGTGGACTTGTTTACATTCTAAATTATGGCTAAGTTTCCAGTCATCATGATGTATACTTGTTTACATTCAAAATTACTGCCAAAGCACCTGTCAATGTTTTTAAATATATCCATCTGTTAGTTTTAATTTATGCCATAGAAATGACTAGTTAACCTTTGATATTTTTAATTAGCTCTAGATATTCCTAGTAGATATAAAATCTGGAGGACAGTGTTAGATGGCATTTGATATTGAAGGAGTGACTCTAACAGTAGCTCGGAAGCAAAGCTTTCATAATACTATCTGTAATTAAAGATGATGGGTTTACTAAAAATACTGCACATGTATTTTCAATCTGCATAAAGGTTTCTGGACCTAGTGGTACCTATATCTGGAAGAATACAGAATGAGTCTGCAGGCTTGGTGTGACTGCTTCCCTCACTCACCTGGGTCCCGCCCCTAGACTATTCCTGATACTGTGAGCATCCACTGCATCAGTCAAGAAAAATGGTTGTTCCAAAGTCTAGAACTTTGGTCCCAGTTTACATGAAAGCCCTTGTATACACTACTGAATTTGTGACTTGCCTTCCTTGTCATTAATGAATGCCCTACTTATTTATCAACACTCCTCTTGCCACTGGATGCTAGAAATATAATAAAAGGAAATTAGTAACATAAATGACAAATTAAATTTATCAGTTTGCAGCAACAACAAAAGCTTTATCCTGAAATATTAAGAATACAAACTCATAAGTCGCATGAAAGACATAAGGCTTAATGTAAAATGTCATTTTAAAATAAAGAGAACTAGGATTTTATGAGATTTATATTTAAGAGCTGGGCATGGTGTGGTGGCACATGCCTTTGTCCCAGCACTCAGGAGGCAGAGGTAGGAGGATAGCCGTGAGTTTGAGGCCACGATGAGACTACACAGTGAATTCCAGGTCAGCCTGGACCAGAATGAGACCCTACCTTGAAAAACCAAAAAAAAAAAAAAAAAAAAACAGGAGAGACATTAATATTTAAATAGTATCATGTATATGCAAAAGTGTTTACTTTATGTCTTTTCCCCGTAACAAAAGATATACTAGATCCATTCAAAGCAGATCAGTTTTAGAAGGAAAGAATTGTGACAGTAAGGAAATTATGAAAATGAAATACAGAGTGGAAAAAGAATACAGGAAAGAAGTTAGCAACATAACTGAGCTATGTTAAGCAATTTACACATGTACTTGGAATGAGAAGAAATAATGGAAGAAAAAGATAATAGTGACCAAATATTTTCAAAATCTGACAGCCTGACTGATAAGAAAAAAAAATAGATGAAAGGAAAGCAATGGCCTTATGCTAATAAGTTCTAGAAATAATACAAAATAAATTTCTTGAAAGACACAAATTACCACAGTTTACTCTGACTCAAAACAAATCACAAAGGAAATTAATACAATTCAACGCCCAGACCAGGTAGAACTATCACAAGGAAAACCACCTATCTGTCAACATCTCTCATGCATGTGGATGTACAAATCTCAGAAACCCTCTCTATCTACTAAGCTTAGCAAAGCTAGAAGACTAACATACAAAAATCAGTTGTATTCCCACAGGTTAGCAAACCAACAGTCTTGAAACTGTAAAAAGTTACCATTTCTAATAACAGGATAAACTATGAAGTAATTATAGATACATCAGACATAGTGGGTTTTGTTAATTCATATAAATAAAACTACAAACTACAGTTGAAAGAAATTAAAATGTTAAATAAAGAAATATGCCAACTTCGTGGATCAAAAGATAAAAAGTATCAAATAAAAATTAATAAAATGTCAAACTGTCCCAAATTGGTATGATCTAATACCAAGATACCTGTGGGCTCAGGACCATTGCTGAAGAAGTAGAAGAAAGAATGTAAGAGCCAAAGGAAGGGAAGGAGAATTCTGGAATGCTGTCTTCCAGACACAAAGTGGTCATCACATTCATGACCTTACAGTGGCTGACACCTCCTACACAAGACCAGTATAATATGAGGGCAAAAGTAAATGATGACATCAAAATAGACCAGTTGAAAAGAAGAAACAGTTCAGTGGTGAGGGGATACTGGAGCTGGGGACCAAAGGTGTGAGGAGGGGATTGTGATCAGGACACACTGTGTATATGTATGGAGGTTGTTGGCATTTTACAATTTCAACTAAGGTCAAGCCTCTCCAGTTAGCCTCCAAAACCATTGTTTTTAAAATTTTTGTATCTTTACGTTAAATTCTGAATTAATTCACCAATACTCTTTCAATTTATTTTCTTTGTCATTGTGTCACATCTAACATTCATCCTATCTGTTAAGTCTATTTCTGTCAGGTAGCTACCTGTAATCCTAGCATAGAAGAGGGGAAGGACCCTCTTTCCGTCTCCTACTAGGAGAAATGCAGCTTTACCCCAAGCCCTGGCTACAAGTAGACAGCCCACTTCTAGGCCAATCTCAAGTGATCAAGTTAGTTCCTATTCCTCTATGAGAGTAAAATTCCACCTGTCATTTCACATCCAGAGGGTTTGCCAGAGCATGACTTCAGTATAGCTTATTGTCCCTTTACAATTACCTCTTCCCAGACCCTCATGTCACTTGTCTACAAGCTTAGCTATGACTGGTTTTCTTTCATTCTTTTAATGCCTTGTATCCACCATTGCTATGGATTCAGAATAGAATGCATGTGCATTGTGCAATTCATTAACTAGAGAGTATAGGATTATTTAGGATAAAAGATTCATAGTGGGAAATTTTCTAAGTTAAAAGTGATTCTGAGGCTGGGGAGATGGCTAGTGGGTCAAGTTCTTACCCAGCAAATATGAGAACCTGAGTTCAGACCCCAGAACTCATGAGAATCCAGATGTAGAAGCTTTATCTGGAATCATGAAACTCGAAAGTAAGGAGACGAGGCAGGAGGATCCCTGAGCTTGCGGCCACCCAGCCTGGCGTCCACAAAGCAAACAACAAAGAGGCACCGCCTTACCCAACATGGAAGACAAGGGCCAGCACGGAGGTGACCCTCTGGCCTCCACACTGCACTACGCACCCGTACTCACCTGCGCACACACACGCGCACGCGCATGCGCACATGTGTACACCAAATGACTCACGACAACTTTTAAGGTTTTAACTCACACAGTTAAGCTGCTGGACTTCTGGTATCAATCTGTATGTTCAACAGTAGACAATTCCCACTTTTTCATTTACTCAAAGTCCAGTTATTACCAAACTTTTGCATCTTTGACAAACTGATTAATGAAAATCCAATTTCTCTGCTCATTTTCCATGTCTTTGTGAATCAAGCTGAGTAACGTTTCATATATTTTCATGTAAAGCCAATGAGTTGGGACATTGTACAGTCTGACTAACTAGTTAGCATTTTCTTCCTCTTTTATTCAGAGCACCTTTCTAGGGGGCTTCTCCATCCCTAGCAGAGTTTACTGTGCTCAATTCATCTTCCAACGTGTTTTAAATGTTCACTCTAAGACAACACCTTTCACCAGAGGGTTTTTCGATTGGAAAAAAAAAAAAAAAAAGTCTCATTCAAAAGAAAAATTTAGAACTAAACAAAAGCCACAGATTCAAAGTAATATACTCTAGTCTCCAGGTAAACTGAATACCAAAATCTGCCTATCCCACTTGGGTGTTTTTGTTTATTTGCTTTTCATGCTTAGTTTTAAGCTCTTACTTATAATCCAAGTTTCAAATGGGAAAAGAAGGTGTGGTGTGCTGAAGAAAGAAAATTCTGCTGAAAACTAACTAAAGTGGATGAAAAAAGAAAGACCCAGTCAGGGAGTGACTGTGGAAAGATTGGAACTTTGGGGAAATTTTATGTATCTGGAGAATATGACATTAATATCAAAGCAATAGTAAAACAATATGTTAGGTTCTTTCCTAAAGACCAATGAATGACTCAAACAATTCTAGCCTCTTTTGGCCCCAACCACTTTAACGGCATCACAAATTCTACTGTCCTCGAGTCAGCTCCAAGTAATTCTACTGAGAACAGATACCACCAACCAAGAGTCATCCTCACAATCAAATACAGTCCATGCTTCTGTAAGCAAATACAAGAGCAAAGGGAGTACTCATTCCAAACCATAGACCAGAGATAACAGAATTAATTAAAACTCCCTCGCTGCCATTCTACCTACATGCCAGCTCCAAAGACATAATAATACAACCCTTTGACATTTCCAAGAGGCAAAATCCCTCTGTTCAAATGAAAAAGCCAAATTCTCCCAGCTATATTCCAGGGCACCGTGCACCCTGAAGCTGTGTACCTCGGAGTCCACTGAAAGGTCAGAAGACAGGGTTCCATGAGACTCGCCACATGTCTGATCAAGCTTAGCATTCCCTGCTGGCAGTCCAACTGTAAATAATCACACTTGAGACCAGGAAGATTTCCGATTTTCTTTGTAATTTCACAAAGCTTTACCCATTAAATCAAGATCAAACAACCTGCCATGGGGAAGCAGATGCATGTGGCACTGCAGTAACGTCATCAGTGAGTAACCTCGGTGACTGTCCATTTAATAAGCCTTTGCCCTCCGCTGTCCCTCATAGGCTCTCTGCTGTTGCCAAAGTGAGTGCTGCATAAGCAGACCTTCAATACCTCCCTTTGCGCTGCTGCAACTAAATTATACAAGGCATGATATGTTATCTTAACAAGAGAAAAATCCCTTTAGCTGCTGACACAGTTATATCAACTGGTTTTGTCTAGCAGTGATGAAAGTTTTAAAAAACTCTAAAAAAATAACTTACTTCATAACTATCTTGTAGAGATTTATAATATAAAATGCATACTGCTCTATAAACTTCATTTTGTTTTCATTTATCCATTCCCATGATTCCAGAATATTTTCACTATTTCTTGATTGAATCATTGCATAGAACTCTATAATGCTGTCAACATGCATTTAATCTTATTCAATATGTGCATTTTATGTTCTCTAGTTTCTGCTTTCAATTATATCATTAATAATAAAGTTACTCTTCTGCAAATGAGCCAAGGCTTGCAGCCTAACCATCACATGCATACTTTCTTCATGCTATATAATACAAAACTCCAACCTGAGAAGTAATAAGGAGACCAGATTTTCTACTGAGTTACTCAGATTTGAGTACAGATATATAGATATTGCTCTTAGTGCCCCCAAAACACAATGAAAAAAAGGTGAAAGGATGTGTCCTACAAAATGACTAGGAGCACAGGGTGCAGAGCCAGACTTTAACAGTTCAAATCCTGCCTCTTGCCACTGACTAGCTGGAACCTTGAGCAAATGAATTCACTTCCATGTGACTCAGTTTCCCCATTGGCTTCTTCTTTTCTCACCAAGTGTCCTGAAGAACATTTTAAGATAAACACACAGAATCCCTACTGCCTCTGCTTGCCCTCGTAATCTGGTGCCTCTCCCTGCATTCTCTGAACATCATTTCCCAAGGTCACTTTATCAACACCACTTGCTACAACACAGCTCCTGTCAGTCAGTAGGGGAGCCCTAGACACAGCACATCTCTGTCACAAAACCCCCTTGTCCCTCATTTCTCTAACATCTCCTCCCATTTATTCCTTCACCCTAGGCTCCAGTTCGCTGCATCTCTATTTCATGTTTTCCTCCTCCTGTTCTTGGTAGTAGACAGCTCCTATAATTCCCTCTTCTCACTCTACAAAACATTCTTCCTTTAGGCAACCTAATCTCAAAATAAGCTCATTACAGGTAACTCTCAAACCCTCGTCTCTCGTCCAAGTCCACATTTAAAACTATCTCCAAGACATTACATCTATAGTTCCCACCAGCAGCCAAGATTAGAAGAGATCATAATCAGAGTCAATATTTTCCTTTCCCAACTTCCTTAAGCCTGTTTCTCCTGTGTATGGCCTTGTGCTGATGGCACCATATCTGCCTGCTCCTTCTTATATTTATCAATTACAGAAATCATTTTTATCTACCCTTTTATTCCTTACCAAAAAGCCCTTTTGAGGATGAGGCAGCTACCGTTACCCCCATTTTACAGAAATGTAAACCAAAATTTAGTCATAAGATACCTGGTTTTGAGATTCCCAAGCTAGTAAATGTTAGTGCTAAGATGTGAATATATGTATCTTGCCCGTATGGCCCCAAGCAGTACTTCCAGTACATTGGGAATGTTTAAACTCAAACATGCATGTTCCAACCACTGCATCCCAAGAGTCATGTCTCCAGGAGACAACAGTGATCAAAACAGACATAGCCCCTGCCTTCACGGAGCTCAGCAGGTCACAGAAGTGTCAGACAACTAAGCGAGCACATTATAAGCAAGTGTAGGAGGTTCTGTGATACAGAAAGCAAGCGTGGCACCACAGCACCCAATATAAAAGGTGGGACACAGAGCTCTGACAAAGGCTTTCAAGTGGAAGTCATATCCAAGCTGAGAACTAAAAAGCTCGAAGTTGGGCTGGAGAGATGGCTTAGCAGTTAAGCACTTGCCTGTGAAGCCTAAAGACCCTGGTTTGAGGCTTGATTTTCCCAGGACCCATGTAAGCCAGATGTACAACGTGGTACATGCATCTGGAGTTCCTCTGCAGTGGCTGAAGGCCTTGGCATGCCCATTCTCATTCTCATATTCATCTCCCCCAACTCTCAAATATATAAATAAAAAGAAACAAAAAAAAATTTTTTTAAGCTAGAAGTTGTTCACCATGTAGAAATAAACACCACCTTTATACCCACTCGGGTGCTGCCTACCAGAAACAAAGCAACAAAACAAAACAGAAAACAACAGTGGGAATGTGCAGAAGTCAAAAAACCCAAGTATTGTTGGTGAGAAGATGGGGCAGTCTTTATCTCAAAAAAAAAACAAAAACATAAAATTACATAACTGTATGATTCATCATGCTACTTTTGGGTTTATTATACTCATAAAAAATGAAATAAAAACTATCCATGTTCATGAAAGCATTACTTACAATAGGCAAAGGTGGACACAATCCAATTTATGAAGAGATAAACAATATAAAATTTATATACACCATGCAATTTAGCCTTACAAAGGAATCAATTTTCAATTTTGTTTTAATTTATTTGAGAGGGGCAGAAAGAAAAAGGAAGAGGGAGATATAGTATGGGCTCACAAAGCCCTCCTGCCACTGCAAAGGAATTCCAGATGCATTTCCCCTTTGGGCATCTGGCTTTTACATGGGTACTGGAGAGTGGGACCCAGGACATCAGGCTTTGCAAGCAAGTGCCTTTAACAGCTGACCCATCTCTCCTACCCAGGAATCAATTTTTTAGATATGATACCATATAAACCAATCTAAAGAGATTATGTCAAGCAGTCACAAAAGGATAAATATATTGCACCCAGAATATTTTGATTTAAAGGGAGAAAAGCATAATCACAGCTAACAGGAGGTAGAATGGAAGTATGAATGGGAAGGTGTTATTATATATACAGGGAGTTTCAATATGGGATGAGGAAAAATTCTGGAGTAGGATGATTATATGGGATGATTATGATGAGTAAACAACAATATGAATGCATTTGGTGCCACTGAAGTACACAGTTTAATGAGAAATTTTTTTTTATTTACTTGAGAGAGAGAGAGAGAGAGAGAGAATGGGTGCACCAGGGCCTCTAGCCACTGCAAACAAATTCCAGAACACCTTGTGTATCTGACTTATGTGGGTACTGGAGAATCAAACCTGGGTCCTTAGGCTTCATAGACAAATACCTTAACCACTAAACCATCTCCCCAGCCCTTAAATGAGAAACTTTATGTGCATTTTGCCACAATTTTTAAAAATTTGTTTCAAATAGTGTGACAGTATGTATGAAAGAGGGGAAGCTAAAAAGGAGGGGAAAAGTGGACATGGAAAATCCGAAGAAATTAAAAGTTCAGGAAGAGTAGAGGAAGAGACCTGAAGCACTCTATACAACCTTAGCGGTCTGAGACCACATGCCAGCCTCCGAATACACAACCAGATAGGGAATTTTGGCACCATGGGATGAAAGCAGAAAAAACAAGGCTCGGAATTGCCTAATCAGAAATGAGAGTCTCCTCTAACTTCAAAGTTAGGAAACTTTCATCAAACTCCAAGAGAATTGTAGTTTTTCTAGGCTAAGGGTGCAGAGGAATTTTAAATTAAGTCTAAGCCACAGTCTTACAGCTCCATGACAGCTTTCTGAAAAGACAAGTAGTACTTGTTGCTTTTGGAGAACAACCTAGTTCATGAGGGAAAAATGCTTTAGACGGTGTTCTCAGAGTGTTTTGCAGACCTGGGCTCATGTTGCAGCTCATTACTGCTCTGCCTGCTAGTTATATTACACACTAGTGCCAATGGCTCCATTTACAGGGGATCTCTCACATCCATAAAATTCAATCCAGGCTCAAGTCTGGTACATGGGATCTTTGCTTCAGAGGGTATCTTTGTATCTCTAGGTTGCTGAGGAGTGCACTCAGATAGGCAATTATGACAGGTAATAATGAAGGTTTTAAGACATGCAGCTGTAACAGATTTTAAGCTACTGCAAAGCTATTTCTTTACAGTACATTTCAGCTTTGCAAATATACTAACTACAGTCTTAAGCTAAAATATTTAATTTCCAAAGTGAAATTTGGCATATGATTAAATTTTTCAAAACCTGGTTCTTATTTCATACACAATGAGCTTGAAAGAGAAACCCAATGTATCTGCACACTTGCTGGCTCCAAAGAGAACATGCGTGTAAGAAGCACAGGCCTCCACCCTGCACTCAGGAGGGAATGCCCCCCTGAGCCCACAGAAGCTCAGGACAGGGAGAAGTAAAAGCAGGAAATGGCAACACCAACCATCCTCCAAGAATGTAGGTGACAGAGATGGAGACAGAGGCTGAGAGCAAAGGCACAAGCCAAAGGCGGGGAAGGAGGCAACCACAGAGAAAGTAAAAGCAAAAGCAAAGTAGAATTCATAAACCTCAGTTTATAACCTGAGTCATAAGAAAGTCTACCGTATTTTAAATTACTGAATTCAGGAACCTGTACTTTTGACTCCTGCAGGTCCCATACTCTATAAACATTGAAAGCACATTATTTGATGGAAATGAATGTGACCTGCTTTGTTTCTTCTTGTTGATCTTCCATCAGTAACTACACAAACCATCAAACAGAAGCATGGGTGGCATTTCTGAATTACCAACAATTATGCTTAAGTGAAAGAAGGAGATTTGAAGAGAATAGGAAGATAAGGGGCCAGCATCCTAGAATAATCCCATTGCCCACTGTACTGAGTCAGCAGGACACCTCTCTGGACTTGTTCCTTCACTACCCAGGCAGCATGAATGAAGTAGATGTCCCTAGCTGATCTGAAGGGCCATCACTCCAGTGAAGTGTGAATTTATGAGCCTTCTCTTGCACTTACTGGCTTGATTTGATGATGACTGCATTTGACCCACATAGTCTGGTGGGGCACACTTTACAGTGTAAGCTTAGAAATGTTTGTATAATTAGTTAAATTCATCAGACTTACAGGGAGATAAAAGAGTGAAAAGTTGAAAATTTAGGGGAAAATCCTTTTGTCAACATAGCATTGATCTCATCCATCATTACAGTGTCTGTTTCTGTTCAACCTTCAGTCTCTGGTTTTACCTGCTGCTACCATACAGTCAGCTCAAAATGAGGCAATCTGATTTATCCCATTAGCACAGAGCCTTCTGCAAGTAATCTTTTCAGTTTATTTTTTAAATTCTAGTTAACCAAATAATCCTGAGCCAAGATGTACATGTACACCTAGTGCTTCAAGTCAGAAATCCTCAGTAGCCTTCCTGTCCACTAAAGTGAATGCTGGAGGTCAGCTCCATCTAGTGTCCCTTCCCTGTCCACTAAAGTGAACGCTGGAGGTCAGCTCTATCTAGTGTCCCTTCCCTATCCACTAAAGTGTCTAGTGTCCCTTCTAGGGTAAGTTAATACATGCGGGATGTCTTTTCCAGTAAAAGCAACCACTACCTTGAGTCACTCTTCTGCCAACATTTGAGGCATGTTTGAGCGACTGTCCCTTGGCCCAGAAAAGGAGGGTGCAGATAGTAAGATCCCACAGGACACACAGTTGGAAAGCAAAGGCGGGTAGAGGTTGGGATTGATACAAGAATGATATTTCTAAAGGACAGTCAGTCAGTCAGTCAGTCAGTCACACTGCCTGTCTGCCATCCTGTAACCCAGGAGGTCAGCCATAACTGTCCTAACATCAATGGCTTCACAGTCCCTGCTAATGGCATTCCCACTTGCTCTCATGCTCTGCCACTCCACTTCTGACTGCTACCTATTAAAACTTCAGAGTCACAGAAATTACCCAGGCGGATCACTGACCTCACAGCAGTCAAAAAGAATGTAGAATAATAATTCAGACATTCTAAACACATTCATATGATGTTTGTGTTTATAAGAATACAAATTACCACATAGGCTGGCAGACCATCTCTCCTGAATCCTGTTTCATTAAAGACCCAGTATAAATCTCTTTTTATTTTCATTCTGCTTGGATCTGCCAAAAGACACACCGAGTATGCTGCCATTCTTTCTTGCATGCACATGGTCAAAACTGCCAGCAGCCACAGAAGTGTAGCAATATGCCACTGAGCAGACATGGAGCTGCTCTCTCCACTCTATTTCACACATTACAAAAACAGTTTCTTCATTTATGGCCAATGATCTCCTAATCCAACATTTTTAACAAAGAGCCCTCATTTAATTTAAAAAAAAAAAACAACAAGAAGAAGAAGAAGAAGAAGGAAGAAGAATATTGTGTGTGTCAACTTCTCATGCAATCCCCTGAGGCCATTACATGATTTTTTCCATTTCAAAATCCACATCAAGGGGCTGGGAAAACAGTTCAGGGGATAAAGTACTTGCCTTGCAAGCATGAGGACCTAAGTTCACTCCCCAATGCCCATATAAAAATGACAGGCATGGTGGTATATGCTTGGAATCCCAGCAATAGGGAGGCTGAAACAGGAGACGCCCTGGGGCTTGCCGGCAAGCCAATCTAGCATAGTTGGTGGGCTCCAGGGCAATGAGAGACCCTATCTCAAAACAGCAAAACAAAATAAAAGGTAATTAAACTTTAAAAATACAGTGCAGGACTGGAGAGACGGCTTAGTGGCTAAGGAGCTTGCCTGTGAAACCTAAGAACTCATGTTCCTGTCTCCAAGCCCCATGTAGCCAGATGCACAGTGATGCAAGCACACAATGTTGCACATGCACACAAAGGGGCGCCTACGCCTGGAGTTCGTTCACAGCAGCTGAAGGTCCTGGTGCACCCATTCTCTCTGTCTCTTTCTCTCTAGCTCTCGCTCTCTCTCTCTCTCTCTCAAAATAAACATAATAAAAAAATACAGTGGATGGTGTTCTCAAAAAATGACAAGCTAAGGTTGTCCTGGTTCCACACACCACACATATGCACATACATGCTTGCATACCTGAGTGCATGTGTATATATGCACACATATTTGAAAAAGACATATTCCAGGACTGGAGAGATGGCTTAACGGTGAAGGTGCTTGCCTGTGAAGACTAAAGACCCAGGTAAAATTCCCAGCACCCATGTAAACCAGATGCAGAGGTGGTGCATGCATCTGGAGTTCATTTGCAGTGGCTAGAGGCCATGGCATGCCCATTCTTGCCCTTACCCCCTTCCCTTCCTCCTCAAATAAATAAGATAAAACAAAAAAGACCCATTCCAAATCCATGTACTCCTCCCCTCTAGGGGAAAGCCACTATTAAGTCATCTACAATAGTCCAACACTCCTCCTGGTCTTCTTGTCCCCTCCCTGTGCTCCATTCTCCACAATAATAAGAGCAAGCTCCTTAAAAAGGCAGACGGAATCATGTCACTCCCTTACTTAAAATCTCTTACCTTCTTAATGAGCTCCCACTGTGCAGAATCACGCCCATACTTTCATGACTATCTTGACTAATTATAGCAAGGCTCCCTCTCACTCCCCTGTCTCAAGGCATGCAGTCCTTTGAGTTCCAGAAATAACCCTTTCCCCTCCCCTCAGCTTTGTACAACTTTCTCTTTCTCAGCTATTCATTCTTAAAGCATACCAACAAAAGCAGCCCCTCACCTGAGGGAGGAATTGTCTTACATCCTGTTGTCCTTACCAGCTGTCTTCTCCCCCGGGAAAGGAAAGTAAGCTCACAGAGCAGAGATCAAGCATACATTCCCTTCTTCTTTATGCAAGAGTGACTTTGTCTCTACCCTGTGGAAGCTATACATATAGTTAATAGCATTCAGTGTGAGCCAAGGAAGCAAAAATCCCTCACAAGTACTGACACTAGGTGCTGCAAGGCAAGAGCCCCCCTCAGTGTATGAGCCTTTGGTTGTATTATATACTTCAGTGGGACTTAAATCAAAATACTAATGAATGAAATCTACTTAAACTGGTCTCATGCTTACAAGTAATTTTTAAGCGATGATAATAATGTCAAAAGCCCAGCTCCAACACAAGTATTTAGAGCTGACTGTGGTCCAAGGGCTTTACCACAAACAAAGAAAAAGGTTTTGCTTCCATCCTAGGCTCTTTTGTACTATATGTTGAATCAAACCTCTCCCCACTACACCTCACTGCACCCCAACATACACTAGGCCACCTTGACAAGTGAATGGCATTAAAGGACGCACTGGAATGGTTTAGATATACAAGATACCTCTACAATATGTGGAATCTAAACCCAGATATAATCTACATTTTTTTGGTTTAGTTTTAACATTAAAAAACATCATTTATCTATCCAATGACTGGTAATGAAACCTACTTGGTAATTAGCTGTTACATTTGTCACACCCAATTTAGCATCTCAGCAATTATAATAAGTAAAGCCGAATGTGAAATCACTTAAGTCTAGCCTCCATTTTGCTGGTGGGATGCCCTGAGTTCCACCCAGAGGAGCCCATAGCTGCCAACACCTTGACAGCTCACCTACTTGCAGGTCTGCTGACACATGCCTGGCATCTTTCCTCCAGCTGAAGGAAGAGAAACCCTGTGAAAGCACAATCTAGGTCTTTTGTTCCACACAGAAGTACTTACTCTGGAAGTCACCGTGTAACCAATCTACACTCCATTTGTATGGTGTCTAGCTAAAACATTGGCCCACATGGGGTGGGGGAGAAGATACAAGTGGGGATTATTACCACCAATCTGATAGTATTACTCTGATGTTTAGATCCATTTCTCAGGATTCACTGCCAACAAGCATACTGGTAGACTTTGCAAGAGTCTCCTAGGATAGAAATGTAGACATAACTTTGAGGAAGACATTTATTAATGCACAAATACAAAGGCCAAGTTCTAAAACTACGTACTCATGCTTAGTATTCCACTAAAGGACAGTGGTATCTAGCTTTTTGCCAATTATCTTCGTGTGCGTGTGTGTGTGTGTGTGTGTGTGTGTGTGTGTATTCATGTTCACGTGCATGTGGGTACATGCATGTGTGCATATGGGTGGAGACCAGAGGACAACCTAAGATGTTAAGATATTCCTCAAGTGACTTTCTTTTTTTTATTTAACATTTTTTATTTTTATTTATTTATTTGCAAGCAGAAAGAGAGAAGAAAGACAGAGAGAGAATGGGCATGCAAGGGCCTATAGCCACTGCAAACAAACTCCAGACGCATGTGCCCCTTGTGCATATGGCTTATGTGGATCCTGGGGAATCGAACCTGGGTCCTTTGGCTTCACAGGCAAATACCTTAACCACTAAGCCACCTCTCCAGCCACCTCAAGTGACTTTCTTTAAGACTGGGTCTCTTAATGGCTTGCAACTTGCCAAGCAAGGTAGACTGACGGGCCAGTGAGCCCCACAGATTCTCCGATCTCTGCCTCCTTAGCATTTGGATTACATGTGTGAACCACCATGCCCAGCTTCATTTTGAAAAAATTTTATTTCTTTAGACATATGTATGAGTGCATGTTTGCACACATGCATGTCCCAAGATCTGCTGCTGTGAACAAATGGCCATCTGGTTTTATGTGGGTGGTTGGGGAACTGAACCTAGGCCATCAGTCTTTGCAAGCAAATGTCTTTAACCACTGAGTCATCTCCCCTGCCTCCAGCTTCCTAGATTAAAAGAAGGGTTCTGGGATCAAACACAAGTCCTCATGCTGGCAAGGCAACCACTTTCCTGACTATACCACCTCCCCAGCTCAACCTATCAGCTTTCGGTGCGGCTTCCAAGGCAGCCTTGGTCCTGCCAACTCCGAAGGTCCAGGAGAAGGAACTGCTCAGTCCCCAAGGTGATGTGATGATCACCCGGGTTTAAAAGCTACTGACCAGCTCCCTACCTTCCAGCATGGATTGAAGACCAATGTGGACTAAAGACCAGCATCAACTGAAGACCCTTGTGGATCGAAACCCAGCGGCTCCTCAGGAAGCCTCCAGGCTTTCCGGAACCATCTGCAGTGCCCGGTCAGCATCTGGCCACGTGGACTGAGCAGCTACCAGGTTCGGTGATTCTCGGGCCTGCAACTGCTATTGGACTACTGTAAGCTGATCCAATAAATTCCCTTTTTAAAATTAAAAAAAAAAAAAGCTACTGACCCACAGGACCTACAACTGAAACTCATATGTCCGTCAGAAGTCTAGTCCTTCAGTGAGCAAAGCAGCAGCTTAAAATCATAGCAACTAATAGAGCGTGCTTGCAAAAACATACTGCAGTATGTCTAACATCATCTGCTCCTCTTAACTTTGTTAATTTTTTGAATTTAGAGTGCATCTCCAGGAAGTTG
Organism: Jaculus jaculus; assembly: GCF_020740685.1. Lineage (NCBI taxonomy): Eukaryota > Metazoa > Chordata > Mammalia > Rodentia > Dipodidae > Jaculus > Jaculus jaculus. The sequence continues at coordinate 237,861,045 of NC_059102.1, read as the reverse complement.
AGTACCATGTCTAATTCATTTCTGTGGCTGGTTTAGTGTCTGATGTACAGTAGGTTCTATTATTGATAAAGATGGATAGAAATGTTAACTCCTCTAAAGGCACTATTAAAACTGCCATGGAGGGCTGGAGAAATGGCTTAACGGTTAAGGCATTTGCCTGTGAAGCCAAAGGCTCCAGGTTCGATTCCCCAGGACCCACATAAGCCAGATGCACATGCAACTGGAGTCTGCGTACGGTGGCTACAGACCGTGGTGTGCCTATTTTCTTTCTGTCTGTCTCCCCTCTTTCTCTCCCCTTTTCTCTCTCCCTCTCCCCCCGCCCCGCCCTCTCTGCTTAAAAGTAAATAAATGCAATGATAAGTTTGAAAAAAACTGCCATGGAGACAGTGGCTCATAGATATAATACCTACAGTCACAATCTGAGGCAAGAGAATTACCACAAGTCTAAGGTCAACCTGGGACTAAGTTCCAAACTTTCTGGAGCTACAAAGTGAGACTCTATCTTAAAATAAAATAAAAAACTGCCAAGTAAATTCCCCTCATTCATTCATTCAACCCAACTTACCACACATCTGTGATGTATAAAGCTTTAAGGAATGAGCTTAATAAACAGATAAGATTCCTGTTCTCATGGGATTTATATTTTGGAAGGATGGAGAAAGACACATTCATAACTAAGTAATTAGTGTCCCTTGGCATGAAAATAACTGTGTTCTGTCTTGCAGGTCTTCAAGCTACACAGATGTCAATGAGAGATACCGGTTTAAGAAGAGCTGAAAAATACCTGTCTGGGGCACAGGGGTAAAAGTTACAGAGCCTGAGTGCTGTCACTGTGCCAGCTGAGAGGGCACAGGGAGCTCAACCACTCTAGCGATGAGAAAGTCCCAAAGAACTCCCACCTCGGAGATGATACACAGTAGGGGGGATGCAGCAGAATCACATCCACCAGGATGACTGTGCCCAATCTGGAGGACCCAAATTCTTCCTGGAGCCACTCCTACATTGTTATAAGCTGAAAATACTTCCCAGGCAGTTCATGAGCCCAGCTCCATAGATAACTGAAAGCACATACTCAGGCTATCTGTTGCCACACAGCAATGGGTTCTAGCACCCCCACAGTACATAAGAGGCGCCAGGGCCACAGGTCCTGGCACACAGGAAAGTAAATATTTAGCTCAGAGTAGAAATAACCCAGAAATTAAATTCCTTCACCCAATAATCATTATTAAGAGACTAGCAAAGCACTAGCCTAGTCCCGAAGAAAGAAAAAAATACCACAGGCCTCTTACATTCTCACACTGGTGTCACAGATTCTTAGACTGGGTTTCACAGGCTCCGTGAACTTAGAGGGTCCAGAATGTACAGCAGACTCTCAAAAGGTTCCAAGTGGGGACATTAAGCACAACACTTAAACAAGCACTCTTCTTTTGTCATCAAATCTGTTGCATAAGCAACATACATGAAAGTTAGAAGGTGCACGAGTGCCAAACACAACCACTGGGCCACTGTGCTGTAAGCCTGTGTAAGGCCCTAGCTGCCATCCCAACCCAGCACCACAGAAACACAAAACTGGTACCGTACAAACCTGAGCACAGTCCCCAAAAGCCACCTTCTCCCTCTGGGCTGTGCTTGCTTTTTTGTAAAGGAGGGAGGAGCCCATCACAAACTCAACCATCGAAGCGTCATGACACAGCACCACAGTCACATGCTGTCTGTGACGAGAGTCAAACCCGTTGTCTTCTTAGAGGCTTCAGGGGCGTCAGCATCTGCCTCTATCCCGAGAATACGGTGACAAAAGGTATACAAAAGCCCAATGGGGCTGGAGAGACGGCTCCGTGATTAAGGCACTTGCCTGCTGAGTTAACACTCGTGTTCAGCTTCCCATACCCTCGTAAAGCCAGATGCATATGTGTTGAGTTCGTCTGCAGTGGTTGCAGGCCCTGGAGTGCCTATGCTCAATCTGTCTGTGTGTCTGTGTGTCTGCCTGTCTGTCTCTCTCTCTGTCTCTCTCAAACAAGTCAAGTATTTTTTAAACATGAGCCCAAACCAAGGCCTAGGAACTTTCCAACCAAGTTGGGCAGCTCAACCCCAAGATGACTAGCATCACAGCACAGTGACAAAAGTCAGAGTAACTTAGACCCCACTCATCGAATTTGTGGTCGTGAGGGGAGAAGAGCTCAGTCTCACCCTCCTAACTGGCCTCTGGACCTAACTCCTAGCCTTGGCCTCTCATAGTTACACAGATGGCCGTTTCCATTTTTGGGTTACATGGGATCTACATGCAAAGGTAACCTGGAAACCATGGACCAAACCTAAGAGCATGTGAAAAACATCCAGGTCTACAGCAAGACACAATGCCGCCAAGAGTCCATGAGAATCTCTGGACTACCACCATTTAGTAGCTGTGCACTTCTCTGAACACCAGTTGCTCAATTTCTCAGTCAATGACAATGGTGTTTCATATTTCATTTATATGTTAGAGAGAGAAAGAAAGAGAAAGGAAGGGAGGGAGGAAGCCAGGGCCTCTAGGCTCTGCAAAGGAACTCCAGACACATATGCCACCTTTTACATGTGGCCTAATGTGAGTACTGGGGAACTGAACCAGGGTTCTTAGGCTTTGCAGACAAGTACCTTAACTAGTGAGCCATCTCTCTAGCCCTAAATTTTAATAAACAACAAATAAAAAAAAAATAAAAGGAAGAGAAGGATTCTGATCAACTCTAAACCAACGTATTTTTTAAACGAAGCATCTAGTGATGCAATGAACTGGGGAGTAGTTCAGAGGTCAGGAGAGCACAGGGCAGGTATGACTGCAGGTGAGTTAAGACCCAAACCAGAAGAAGCCCAGGCCAGAGTGAAGATTTGAGGAAGGAGTGCTCCAAACAGGAAGAACAGCTGGGACAAGGCCCTGATAGGGGAGCCAGCCTAGAGACAGTGGGGACAGAAGGCAGGTAATAATCCCAGTGAGTCTGGTGCTCAATGGGACTGTAGATGTTTGTAAAGAGGAATTAAGAAGTGTGGCATCTGGTGCAGAAGGACCTCACCCTTTATACAAGTCAAAGCCACTGGAGGCCTTAACCAGAGCAATGGCACAAACTGATCTATATCCTAAAAATGTGAAGCCAACTGTAGTGTGAGAAGGAAAGAATATGAGAAGCCATGGCGGGGAGACAGACCAAATTGTGGGCCCTGGATTCCAGGTACTAGGAAAGGGTGATTTGGCCTGCACCTATCGTAGTAAGCCCCAGCGGGAAGAGAACTGCTCTGTATCATCGAGCCATGCAGATTAGTGCAAGGTGTACAAGGAACCAGACAGAGCACCCAACACAAAGCAGGCATTGACAACGTGAGGTGCCTTCTCTGAGGAATGTTTGAGAATAAGAGGACTGAGACCCAATGATAAATCATCCCCAAATGACTAAACCTCTCTGACGCCCCCGCCCCAATTTCTCCAATGAAGCTGATGGCTGGGAGAGAAAACTGGGAGTGGACCAAATTCAAAACACAATGGAGAATTGATCATTAAAGGAGCTGGACTGTTAAATTAAAACCGATGCTGGGTGCCAAGCCGAAGCACAAAGAGATCAGTCATCTTGAACAATGAAGACCAGTTTGGAGGGGACTCTGGTTACACAATCCCCTCCTCTTCATCGGAAGGCACTTGGCTGGAATTTTTTTTTAATAGAAAGGACAAACTCTTTAGTAAATGTAATAATTGTTTCAATGATATGCCCCAACCACCCATGAAGTTTAAAAAAAAAAAAAAAAAGAAAGAAACTAGAATATTGGACTCTTCTATTACATGATAACTTCATTGCTGCCTCAGGTCTGGACTGGACGCTCCCCGTGAGGGGATGCTGCTTTGAGCTCTGACAGAAGCAAAGAGACAGCCAAACAGAAGTGAATCACTAAGCAAGCAACCAAACTCATAAGACCATCGAAGGCTACAGTCAGGTCAAAGGCCCGACAGAAAGTGCGCTGGTGCTTGTTGCCCAAAAACAGGTCCTTTTGGGGGCTGACTCTCCTCACTCATGTCCCCAGCAGCCTGTCCCAAGGCACTGTCAGCCATCTCTCCACAAGCAGTGTGGGCAGCATATGATGTTCGTGATTTTCCAAACAACCGCAATGACAACAAACCACAATCACATTGACTTAAGTGGAACAATAATTATTACCAAAGGCAGGTTTGATAAAAAGAAAGAATGATAACAAAGAAAATGAAATACTAACTCTCACTGGGTCTTTCAAACTTAAAAAACTAAAATTCAGGCCCAGGAATTTTGACTGTTGGCTAAGAGAAATGCAAGAATGGGAGAGAAATTTTTCTCCCCTAGGTTGCCTCATTCAGTGTAAGTTCCAGGGTAAAAAGGAAATTAGCCTTTGCTAAGTAACCGCTGAAATGCTCTTCCAGAGACACTTTAAATTGTTAACTATCCAAGTGTTCCCAGCTGATCTAGTCCCATGGTTTGGCAAAGGATCCACACGATCAATGGCATTTCACAATGACATCACAACTGCCTTCTTCACTCTGCTGACATTCCAGTAAAGGAGAACAATCAGTAAACTGGATGAGCTCACATCTTTGTGGAGGCTTATAATCAGACCCCCCACAGAAAAAGGGAGGGGAACAGTCCTCACCCTAAGCTGCAGGGACAGGGGTGAACACGAAGGGAACAACGTTAGTCAAAGGAGGCCTAGTGATCTGCAGCACAGCAGTGACTACAGTTAACAAAATCAGTTAAGAGTAGGTTTGTAATGTGATGGGTATGTTAATTAGCTTCATTTGAACACTACACAATGTAAATATGCATCACAATACCACACTGTACCCAGTAAATATATACAGTTACAATGTCAATTAAAATACATAAAATTTAGAAAGCTGTCCCAAATTTGAGACAATTTTTTAAAAACTCACATGTTGAGTTCTGGTAAAAGATCAAAGAAAATGCACATGTAGTCACTGAGGAATCCATTCAAATGCACCCCTCTTCAATTAACATTTGTGTGACTGAATTCCCTTTGCTTCAACCAAAACATGTAACAACAAGTGCATGTAAAACTGGCTGAGAACCAGTCTGTGCTAAGCTTGACATAAAGAGTTCTATTGATATGTGATTTTTTATGTTGAAACATTTCCATTTAAAAAATGTTATCATGTAGTTGATATTTTCCACTATCTTCAAATAAATAAAATTCCTGTTTCAAGGGTGTGGTGGTACACTCTGGAGGCAGAGGTAGGAAGACTGCCATGAGTTCAAGGCTACCTTGAGACTACAGACTGAATTCCAGGTCAGCCTGGGTTTAGAGGGAGAAAAGAAAAAACATCCTGTTTTGGTTGCTAAAAACAACAGACATAAAATTATATGAACAAAAGGTTGAAGAATCCTCAATAAACTTTAGGAGTATGAAAGGATGAGAAAGCCAAAAAGTTTAAGAATCTCTGTCCCAAAGAAAATATATTCATAACTGTATATACACAAATGTATACACACACACACACACACCCCAACAGAAACACAAAAAGCAGGAAGACAAAATGAATTTCTTGGGATTTTATTGTGTAATTTGCTTAAAGCCCATGGGCCTTGGTAATTTGCATGTCTGATTTACTCAGAATCCTCCTTCCTCCTCCTCTCTGGCAAGAAACCACAGACAAATTCCACTGCGATTTCGCCGCCCACACTTAAGCAACTTCAATGCCCTGGTGCAGCGAGCAGGCGCTCGCCCAGCCTGGCAAGCAGGGATAAGGAGCTCAGCTCCAGGGCTTCCCTTCCCAGGGTCCTTCGCAAACACTAAATCCACAAAACACAGCATTAGTCTGCTCAAAGCAAATACTTAATGTGTCCTTTCACTAGATACCAAAAGGACAAAATCACATGCTGGAGTACTGCCGTGGCCCCCACCCTGGCCCTCTCACTGGCCCTTTTCCCCTGAGCAAGTAGATGTCTAAGCCATGCAGAATCAACAGATCAATCAATCCATAACAAATATTTATACTGCCTACGTGAAGGAAAAGAGAAAGGAGACGAACAATACAGGTAATAATATAAAGATGCCTTAGTAAATAGTGCTGTACGAAGTCCGAACAAAGGAGAAACAACTATGTGCCCAAGTGATGAAGGGTATGAATAAAGAAGGAGACGAACGTGGAAAATGGAGACTGCTGGGTAATAAGGGCAGCGGAGCTAAAAGTCAGTAATCAAAGCTAGTGATCAAACATCAGTGATTAGGCCTTTGGCTAACATTCAGTTTCAGCAGGGGAAAGTGGGTGATAAGGCCAGAATGATAGATTGTGCCCTGATTACAAAAGGCCCTGGAACTCCAGCTAAGTAGTCTGGCTTCTATCCTGAACGCAAGCAGCAGCCACAACAGGCTTTTTAGAAGGGCAGAAACGCAGGAGAGTAAGGTTTGGGGGTTTCTTTTTGTTGTTGTTATTTGTTGCCCTGTTTTTTAAACACTAATCTATTTGTAATGTAGTTGAGCTCACAGAAACCAAGATTGGAGGTCAGAGGGCCAGATAAGGGAACTACTACTGAAAAAAAGCAAGAAGAAAAGCACGGACCTGAACAAGGAGGTGGCAATGGAGCTTAAATAATCTGGAGTTCGAGGAGTCACAGAACTGACTTTCCCAGGGGCTGAGTGAGAAAGGTGGGGCCCAGCACACCAACAAGGAAGTCGATGCCTTCACCTCCTATTTACAGAGTGCTAGGCAACCAATGAACACTGGGGTGCCAGGGGAGGATCTGGCTCCACCAAATCCACGGCCCCATGTGAGAGTCAGACTGCAGGAAGAAAACAGAGGTGACCATCTTGAAAGTTTGACTTTGTCTGCAGACAACATAGTTGTACAAACACTGGGTTTCTACCACAGTCCCAGAAGTGGCCATTAACTTGTAGCTTTGAAATGCCAGTTGTCATGGGGGCACCCCTTGATTCCCATCTGCAGCTACAAATCAAATGCATGTGCGCACAAGCACATAGTTCTAATTACAGCACCCGTGCATGGCACAGCCAGCTCCCTGGCAAGCCAGTCTCTCTAACACTGGTCACAAGCCCTGCTCTGGAGGCTCAGCCTTGAGTCTACCTCTGCAGTCCTCAGGAGGTCCTGACAAGTAATCTACTTCCCTAACCTGACACTGGCTTATTTTCTGAACCTGAACTCAGGTCCACACCATGGGTGTAAGCAGATGCAGAAGCAGCAAGGGGCAGTGTCTGTGAGGCGCCTCAGAGACTAGACCTAGAGCTTGAAATAAAGCCTGCACAGTCACAGAAAGTGCAAGAGCCCAGCCACGCTAATCATTCCTGTAGCTCATCCTGAGGTCAGGAATGCTGCTTAGCTCTCTGAAGTAAGGAAACAAACCTTACAGTTACTGAAGCTGCGAAAATAAATAAAAACAGAGGTGTCCTTTACAGTTCTCTCCATCATCACCTGATGTGAACCAAAAGGGTGGACATCATCCTAATAGCAAGAAATGAGGCAATCAAAGCGGAGAGGGGAAACAGGCTGCTCACGGTCATGGGCTCCAGCAGAAGTATTTCTTGCTTTAGACTTATTTTCTCTTGTTTGGTCTTCAGTCAGTTAATCTGATCATGATCTAAAGTAAATGTTAAAATGTTTGGCGTAGAAACATTAGGAGCCTAGGAGGGCCTGTAAAACCACAAAGACTTAAATAGGACCTAACTTACAACCATAGAAAACAAATTAAAATTAAAATTAAAATTCCACGTGTAATGTTCTTCTCTGATTTTAACCTAAATTACTGCACTTGTGCCAGGCCCACTGTTGATCGGACACACTTCCAACAAACACAGTTCCATGTAGCAAGTGTCATCCAGTTACTCAGGCAGCTATTCATTTATTCTTCTATCATCTGCAAGGTGGAAAATTAACAGTGTAATGTTTACAAGCCTTCACTGAGCCCTTACATGAAAGTTCAGAAGTGTTTATACTACGCCCAACTCTGGTGTGAAGAAGCGCGAAAGCGAGTTAATATAAACCCATCCTGAACAAATGTGCAGAAAGTAGCCCTGTGAGACGAAGGTTAAGCTTTAACCTCCCCAACTTTTTCCACAGAATGTACAATCCATCACGTACGAAAACACAGCGGAGATGTGAGGTGTTGGTAAGTAGCCCCGTTAGTGAGAAATTCTGCTAATTATTACACCAAATAAGCATAGTTAACAGGCCATGGCCACAGAGGGGCATGTTTCAGGGCATTAGATGGCTGCATAGGGTGGAGAGGAATATATTACACTTTGGCCTTTACCAATAAAACAATTTCTCTGACACCCAGAAATCCAGTCCTGGACAAAGAGGAGTGTTCTGTTCCGCGGTCGCTGATGGAGAGTGGTACTGCAGCGCCACCTAGTGGCCTGCACATTTTAAAGTACGGAGTTCAGGCAACTCAGGCTCTCCTGGGCCAGTTTGGAAACAGCAAAAGAAATCATTTGTAAGGGCTGGACTGTAGCTCAGTGGAAGGACACATGTTTAGCATGCACAAAAGCCTGGCTTTGATCCTAAGAACCACAAAGAAGAAATAAAAAGTTAAATAAATAATCACACTATTGAAGTTTCCTAAAACTAAATGTGTGCTTTTTAAAGTATACATATATATTTTCTTTCTTTCTTTTGGGCCACCTCAGCCTTGTGCATGTTTCAGTACACACTTCAAAATCAAATCAAAGGCTCAAAAAGTACTCAGCCACTTTCCCAATATGTAGTTTATTTTGCCAAGGATCCTCTAGCACAAATCCCCTTCAAAATAAAATGTCTCAAGAGAAGAAAACAGAAGGTGAGTCAGTTAAGACTGAATAGAGCTAATGGTTTTCAAATCCACAAGACAAACAGGAAAAGCAACAAATTGTATACAATATAAATGCAAACGCTTAAATTTGGGGAAATGTAGCAATCCACAGCAAGAGTTATGGCAATCAAGGATTATGTAATCTCGGAGAACTGTTTTTTCTAAGCTGCTGATCTCTAACATGTCATTGGGTAGACAGACTGAACACTGCACAAAACACAGCGTCAGTCAGTCTCCTGATGAAGACTCAATGAGAAGAGATCTGGTCTCTACTACTGTGCACAGTCGTGAACAAAGCAAGGTCACCGCCACATGGATCCACATGCCGAAGGAAGAGAACAGGCAAAAACCAAATGAGGTAAAAAGATAATGTCACTAGATGGGAAGTGATACAGAGAGAAATTAAAATAAGCAACGTGCCACTGAGTGTGGTGCAGTGGGAACAAGTCATCCTGCTGGCGGCCAGGAGCTGGGAAGAACTACTGTTGTAGGGTAAACAGAGAAATCCTCCTGAGCCTGGGGTGCTCAGATTCAGAGGGAGAAAGCTGGCATCTGAGGGAGCAAATTCTATGAGGACAGAACAGCAAGTACAAAAGACCTGAGGCGGGAAGCCCCTTCCCCATTGGGGGGCAGAATGGAGGCCACTCTGGATGGATCAGGGACAAAGAATGAAAGGAGAGCAGGTCAGAGAGGATGTTGCAAATAGATCAGAAAGAAAACTAGGCTTATATGTGTGTGTGTTTTAATGCACCTTTGAGTTATAATTCACATATCATACTTTTCCCTTAAAATTGTACCAGTCAGACAGCATATTCATAGAATTATTCTTTCAATCATCACCACTACTAATTTCAAAATATCTTCACTACCCTCAGAGAAATCCTGTACCTACAAGCCGTCCTTCCTCTTCCCTCCCTAGCTCCTGGCGATCACTAATCAATGATTTCCTGTCTCTATAGGTCTGCGTGCTAGGCACATGGAATCATGTGGTGCGTGGCCCTTTGTCGCTGGCTGTGTTTACTTAGCGTATGGTTTCAAGGTTCACCCATCCATGTCGTAGCATGTATCAGTGCCTCATTCCTGTGATTGCCAAATAAGATTCCATTGTATGGCTGCAGCACATTTCTATTATCCAGTCATGAGATAATGAACACCTGGGGTTGTGCCACTTTCTGGCTATTAAGGATAACGCATGTGATCCATCATGAGAAGTGGTTTTGCAAACTGCATCTCCTAAACTCTATTCAGAAGTGCCTCACTTCAGAAGGCAGAGAGTGATCAGAGAAGAAAGCCAGGGTCCAAGAGGTCAGGAAAGAGGCAGGGAGAGGCCAATGCAGAGCCCTGGGATGTGACCGACAAATCCATGGGCACCTCTCCTCTCTGGAACAGGCATCCACCGGACCAAGGACCACATCATTAAATGTCATGCAATTCCTGTTCTTATATTTCACTGTAGCAAATATTTTATTAGCAACTAAAAAGAAAGGGCTGGAGAGATGATAAGGTGGTTAAGGCACTTTTCTGCAAAGCCTAACATCCTGGGTTTGATTCCCTAGTACCCACATAAAGCCAGATACACAAAGTGGCACATGCCTCTGGAGTTCATCTGCAGCACCTAGAGGCCCTGGCATGCCCATTCTGCTTCCTCTCTCTTTCTCCTGTCTCCTTGCAAATAAAATAAATAAATAAAATAAAAGAAAAGAGAAGAATGTAAAGGAGAAAATAAGCTCAAAATGGGTTTAGTTACCTTAAGCAAACCCCTTTTCAAAGAAACTCAAACGTCTGCATATACCAAGAATCAACAGCAGGACTGTAAGACCTGTGGAAGTAACCGCAGCCCCGAGCTTCTGAAGCACCATTAAATGAATTTATTACACCGTATCTGCACTTTCCAGGAACATTTCCTCCTAACTTAAGCAAACTTAAGGATTTTATTATGATTTTACTTTTGAATTTATTTGGTCTTGAGAAATTATTTTCCTATTACTTTATTTTTTGAGAGAGAGAGAGAGAAAAAAAGGGAAAGAGAGAGAATGGGCACACCAGGGCCTCCAGCCACTGCAAACGAACTCCAGACATATAACACTACCTTGTCCATCTGGCTGACATGAGTACTGAGGAATCAAACCACGTCCCTTAGGCCTCACAGCCTTAACCACTAAGCAATCTCTCCAAGCTGAGAAATTATTTTATGATCATCTGTGTTCACTCAGAAATCACTGGGAATACACCTGAGAACTCCTAGAAATTACAAAACCCAACCTATAAAATATTTTCAAATGCAATCAAATGCTTGGCATGCACAATGTGTCATCTAAGGAAGCTAGTGTAAGGCTATGTTTTAAAAGCATCTAATGAAACAAGCATTCATTTCAGTTTGGCAACATTTTGTCTGGAGTTCAGAATCAATCCTTTCTCATGCCTCACACACTTATTTGTATAGACTCCTGAAGGGGCGTGGATGAGCAAGGTGGCTTTCCTCCTCTTCCGGCTGAGGTCTGCCCCATGGAATGTGAACACAAGTGATGAGTGCCACTTCCAGGTCTGGCCCATAAAACATTCTCACACACGTCCCTGAGTGCTCTCGTCCTCTCTGACTGTCTACAGTAAAGATAACCTAAGATGACCTTCAAAGCCATGTGCTGAGGGCAAAACCTCCTTAGCTTACACCCCTAACTGAATGCACGGAACAGCTCCATCACCCTGTTTACCCAACTCGTGACTGCTACAAAAGAAATGGAACTTGTTATGTTTAGATTATACAAGTAATTTAAACCCACATGACTAGTCAAGTTACACCTTCCTCCTCTTTGTGATTACCAGTAATCACAAATAGAAAAACAGCTACACTTGGACAGCAGTTACACACTCAGTTCTATTCTAAGTGCTTTAAAAAAAACTCACGGCATCTCCAATGTAGTTACTACAATTAGCCCACTTGATAATGAAACTAAGGTAAAGAGAAATTAAGTGAGCTCCCTAAGGTTTCACAATTAGTAAGTGGGAAGGTCAGTACTAAAGTCCAAGTACTGTGACTCTGGCATCCAGGTATTTAATCGGTATGCCTTAACTCAAAAACACGCCAGTTCCAGCATCCTCCCAGCCTCCCTCCCGCCCCCTCTTTCTCTCTCTCTCTCTCTCCACAAACATACACAGGCAAAAGAAATGGATGTAGCAGAAAATGCGACACCACCCCACCCCCGTTTGACACATAATGTTCGTTATTAACACTGAAGAGAACATCAGATAATTCAGCTCTGAGTTGCTCTGAATCATGACTTCTGGAACTCACCACTATATATGTGGGGAGGAAGGTCCAAAAGTCAGTTGAATTATATACTCGTCTTCATGAAAATGCAAATGTCTCTGAAAGCAGCTAATAAGTAAATCTGTTCTTTTCCAAAAAAGTGAGGATTAACTTCACGGTGGGTTAAATTAGCTGAACATCAAAAAAGGACATCCAAAATAAACAGTCACGCGCTGGTGGTAGTCTGGGTGATGAGGCCTAGCACGCACTGGAGAAGGAAGTCCAAGTGTGGTTGTGAACATCTCCCTGGCTCTAAGTAAACAAAAAAACAAGGCAAGTTTTGACATGGACAAGATATCTGAGATCATGAAAAGCAGCAGCCTCACCAGCAGCAGGCCGCAAGACTAGATTAAATGCATATTTCAGATGACTCACAAACCACCCCTGAAATGACTCTGCTCAAGAGCCAAGCAGGGACTCTGACTCCGCTCACACAGCTGCCTCGCCACTGCTCCAGCACAGGGTTGCCCATCTGCACACTGACAGTCAAGTTTCAAAAGAGCCCTGGGGCTGGAGGGATGGCTTAGCAGTGTTTGCCTAGAAAGCCAAGGGAACCAAGTTCGATAACCAAGGACCCGCGTTAGCCAGGTGCACAAGGGAGCCATGAGTCTGGAGTTCGTCTGCAGTGGCTGGAGGCCCTGATGTGCCCATTCTCTATTGGCTTCTTTCTTTCTCTCTCTCTTGCTCAAATAAATATAATAAATAATTTTTTTAAAAGAGCACTGGATTCCCTCTGTAATGCCTAGGGTAAGAAACAGCCATTTCACTGACCTCCCTCCCCTAAAAGGAAGTCACAACCTGGACCCCACCCCTAGCACTATCTCCTCACAAGCTGAAAAGCAGGCCTCTGCACCAGGCACTAGAGCAGGAAGGTTACCATCTATTAGCTCTTTTACAAATAAAAGATGTGAAACCCACTCTCCTGCGTGCACCTAGCAAAGAACACCAGCAGATATACAAATAGAGAAACTCAGGAGGCTCCTTTGGAGAGTAGCCATGTGGAGGATCAAGGGTTGTTGGGCACTTAAACCAGTTCCGAAGAGACAAAATAAGCTAGGATGCAGGCGTTACAGGTGGAAGGAAACCCCAAGTGTTGGAGACATCCATCAGCCACGAAATACCTATCTAATATCACGCTATGTGCCTCCACCTGTGCTAGGTATAGGGCTGATAAGCAAAGAGGCTCACATCCCATTAGCAACTAATGACACCCAGGGTGAACAGGGCATTTAGGATGTTGGGCTCCTGAGCCTAGAGTAATTCATGATCCTCACACCAACCCGTGGCAGTCCAGCCAGAACTACCAGACACAGGAGAAAAATATATGAACCTAGTTACGGTAAACAAACAAAACTTTTGACATGAAACTGCTATTTTCAGATGATTTCTGAGAGCTCTTTATACTTGGAATAGTGAAGCTTAAGTGACTGCTATGCAATTGTCCGAGATATCCTGACAGCAAGGTCTGCATGTGCCATAAAGCCTGCCTTGGATGCTAAGTGCATCATGTCACAGAAACCACAAGTAAATCACTCTCGTCGAGGTCAAATGAAAACCGAGGAGGCCCACGGGCTTAACAACAGCGTTGGGAAAAGAGGTGCCTTCCCCTGTTTAAAAACCAGCCCATAGACTGAGCCTTGCTCCCAGCAGCATTGGGAGGGAAAGGACAAGTCAGAGTGCAGCAGCTCAAGTGGGAGTTTGCACAGAAGACTCGATGTGAAACCTCACTGCCGCTGCTGCTGCTCAGAAAACAAACATAAACAGGGCCAAACGTCAGCTTCCCATTTACCAAGAACAAGAGCTGGGTTCCTATCTTTGAGGTCAGATTAAGGTGACGGGCTGGATTAAGCCATCTATCAGGTAAAATAAATGCTCTGGACGCAGAGCAGACTAAACCGGGCATAGACTCCTAGGCAAAACAACACTTCTAACAGTGGGGGTCAACACACAGGCCTGGCCCAGTGGGGAGATGCCCTGTGGCTGCAGGTCTAGAAGGCTGCTCTACAAATTCTCGCCAGACGCTTAATCAATATCACGCCTTAGGACCTGAACTGTGACTTTAAAATCAATATTGCCTTTATTTTAAGTAGCAGGAGGAACAATGAGATTATCTTGTTGCTTACAAGTCTGTCATGGAAAACTTGGCTCCTGGTGTATGTCGCCTTTTGCATTTGCCTGGAAGGAACGCGTTCCTTGGGCTTGGAGACAGCCTGGCATTGCAGCCAGAGACAGAAAGGGGTGAAAGAACACACATTAGCTCAGGACAACAGAGGTCCACAAGTTCATTACACGCAGAAGAACGAGGAAAGGCTCAAAAGCCTTCATTCATCAGCTACACACTGGACCTGGCCCTGACCTTCAGATTCCTCCCTACAACAGCCCAGTGGATGCTAAACAGGTACCAACCGCGCTTGCGTCCGATGGAGAGCATCTCCTTTCACACTCCCTGTGTCCTCGCTCCTTCCTCAGTCTGCTAGCACAGTAAATGGTCACAGCCCAGTCACTACAAGCCTCAGGCTACCCTCAATTACACTTCTCTGCCAAACCTCCTGACTCACTCTCACAGCAAACCCTCTCAGCTTTGTCTCAAAAGAGTACTCTAAGTCCTTGCTCTCCCCTCCACCACCACCATCATCAATACCTCCTGGGCCAGCTACCAGCACACCCCTCTAAGACTCTTCTCCCCAATGCCACTCTTTCCCACTTGGCAACAGCAGCAATCTTTCTAAAGAACAAATTTTAAATATGTAATGATAGACGCTATATTATATATTAAATAACAAATAAAATCACTCTACACACACTCTCTACTTTAAAACCCTTCAATGGTTTCCATTTCCAAGTTGGCCTAATAAATCTTCACCCAGTCTGAGGTCCTTACCACACTACCCCACTACCACAGTACCGCAAACTATCAACCATCTTACTTGTGTTTCTTTCTACTTAAATTCTGAATACTGACCACCTCTGCTCCTCCAGAGAGGGAGTCAGGTAGCTCTGTTAGGTAGTTTAGGGTGACTGGGCACCTGGAAGTAAAAAGCAGGAACATCTTTGGGCCTATCCTTGCAGTCTCCACCTTGCTAGAGATCAAAGGAGGATCTGACTTCTTATCTCTTACCTACATTTCCACATACAATCTGAGCCCCTCCTGGGAGGGAGGGCGCCTTTCCTAGAATTTATATCTAATCTTTTTATATTTCTTCTAGGCCCAGCACATGGGCTCTCAGACCAAATGGGTGTGTCTATTTTCCTTCTCCTGAATTTGTACTTCCCCAAATAAATATACTAATTAATAAATATCCTTCTCAGTCTTAATTTATCTAATTCTTTGGCTAAGAGCAGACCCAAGGACTGAAGAGATGGTTTAGTGGTTAAGGTACATCTCCTGCAAAGCCTAAGAACTCACGTTTGGATCTCCAGTTCCCAAGCAGCCAGACGCACATATGCAAGCATGCAATGTCGCACATGTGCACAAGGGGACACACATGTCTGGCTGGAGTTCATTCACAGTGGCTGAAAGGCCCTAGTACACCCATTCTCTCTCTCCCCGCCTCCCTGTCTGTCTCTCAAAAAAAAAAAAAAAAAGATACAAACTAAGGGTTTGAGGTTCAAAGACTTTCCTGGACTCCCCACAAATCCTGTATCACTCCTACCTGCAGAAGGTTATCAGCATGTTGGAACACTGCCCTGAGGCTCATCATCTTTGAGGTATCACATCAAAGACTACTTTAGACACTATATGATGTAATTCCTTCTGCTCTGTTATCAGCATGATTGGTTTGTCACCATTAGACATGGTCTACCCGATTACCTTTACGATGCTCAGTGTCCCCTGCCTGGCCTCCTCTAACTGGACACTGTCCCAGAAAAGAGAAGCTCTGGTCTACCCGTCACTACAGAAGCCCAAAGCCCAGAGGTCAATGCAGCACACATAGGCCTCAGCTGAAATATGTACAGGGTACACGGGTAGCACCTAATCATCTGATATTGCTATCAATCATGCTAAACATACTGGCAAAGTATTAGCGTCAGAGACAGAAGCTGAGCACAGAAAAACCTTAGGATTACTCCAGCTTGGTTTAAATTTCTCTACCATTTTGCATTTGAAAAGAGATAGATGTTCCATAAGAGGCCAAGAAGAAATAGATTCTCAATTTTTCTCATGCTCTTAACTCCAATGCTGAGAAGCAAACAATTACAGAAGTAGTTCTGAAGATGTCTCCATTCTCCAATACCATGTCAGACTGCAAGCCAACAGATTCAGCCCATCCTGTCAGTCCACAGACATTCCCCTGCCATACAATACACACAACACACACTACTTCTCACCTTCTCACATGATTGCTCACAGTCCTCTGCCTCTTGGTTGATTGGTTCATTCCCTCCACCAGTCAGAATTATCCAAGTCTCATCTGCTAGATAAAGCCTATTTGGCTCTGCAGAAGAGAATCTGGAAAGGATCTGAAACCTATCTCTATTTTGAGTATTATGTTGAATGGCTAGATACTTCAACAATCTGAGGAGTGACTTTGCATTAACCCCATTTTCAGATTTTTTTAAAAAATGAAGTATTAAAGCCCAACGCTTTCAGAGAAATCAAACAAGTGGTAGAGATGGTACTGAAATGTGCATCATTCAAACTCGAAAGCCCCAACTCTCCAGGGCATTATTTTAGCAACAAATATAATGAACTTACAAATAAAATCTTGCTCTTACTGTTTCAATCTGATATAGCTG
The DNA here is from genome assembly GCF_020740685.1 of Jaculus jaculus. Taxonomy (NCBI): domain Eukaryota; kingdom Metazoa; phylum Chordata; class Mammalia; order Rodentia; family Dipodidae; genus Jaculus; species Jaculus jaculus. The sequence goes on along the minus strand of NC_059102.1, from coordinate 237,844,194 downwards.
TTCATAAACAGCTCTATATCACTTCTCGCTGATACCAAGTCCCTAGACCATAAACTTCTTTGTACACGTTGAGTTCCAAGATAACAAGAAGCAATGGGCTTTAAAATTTCTCTTTCTTATCATACGCTGGAAAAACATTATAGTTGCAAAGGATAGTCTCACTAAATTTTCCTTCTCAGCATGCCTACCTTAACTTGTTAAGTGTCAGAAACCAGCCAAAGTAGGCCAGTGGGATCACATGGATAAATAATGTGGCTTAGCCTAACACCTATCTAACCTTTAGGTACTCTTAACAGAGCCCCAAATCAGACGACCTCACAAAGGCTAATGACTGGCCAGTCTGAACTTCCTTATTATTATAAGCCTTAATTCTTTCCTCTACAGCTAAAACAAAACAAAACAAAAAACCAACCAAACAAAAGTGGCCCCAAACTCAAACTCAATCTGTGGGCTTTTAGATATATAAATAAAGTGAATTATTTCTTGTCTACCTTTACTCATCTATACTAATTTTAATAATACATACATAGCATGACAAACTTTTAAAAGGTAAATCACTCTAAGAAAAATATAAAAACTACTGGGCAGAGGGATATAACTACTTGCAGTGGCCACAGGGCAGGGGTGGGGGGATGAGGTGGGTGAGATAGGGTCTTACTTTGAAGCTTAGGCTGCCATTGACGTCTGCCTCTACCTCTTGAGTGCTGGGATCACAGATGCACCCCTCCATGCCTAGCTGTCTGAGTCTTCTCTAAATTGAATCTTAGAATTTATCTAAATATAATAGCCTGAATAAATATCTTTTGATACCTTTCCTAAGTAATCCATATATTTCTTCAGTAACGCTTATTTTTCTCATGGATTATTATTAAAGAAATTCATCACACCAATTTAAAACAGCATTCTATGAGTAAATAAAGTAATTTCACATTGTTGGAAAATAATGTTATTTGATTTTTGGTATTCAAACTTCTGTTTTCACAGATAATAAAACAAAAATGCTATAGACCCATAATAATTAAAATTAAAACTTTGTAAGCTTGTGGCAATAAGAAACCATTTCTGATACTTGCAGACTCTTCTTAGGGACTGATTAGAATGTGGCTTGTAACAGGGGTGACTGTCTACAGAAAGCTCCTTCCTTTTGTAATCAGATGCTGCAAACAACAAACATCACCAAATCAATACTCTTCATTCCCTTCTTTCCTGTCTTCCTCGCATTTTTTCTTTCTTTCTGCTTTGCTTTTAAGATCAGAGTGGTGAGTTGTATGGCGTCAGGTTCAGCCCAAAACGATAAAACCCACACGCTCCCCTCCCCGCCCCAGCGTGCTCTAGGGGTGTAAATATTTCATGGTATCACCATCATTCACTCGGTGCTTATATTGTCTGATCAAGCCTCTGCTTCTGTCTGTTGGATACTCTGGAGGATAGCGTTTTTTCATGTCTGCTGCTCAGTCACATAAAGCCCTTGCTTCTCAAAGGTTCTTCAAAGTTCAATAATTTATTAAACACTGTGCTGGGGTCGGTAAGCACTCACAGAAATGAGTAACTACAGAATATGTGGAACTATTAAAGAGTTTCTTTAATAAAAAGGTGACTTTAGAGAAAATGACAGCATTGTTACTTATACAAGAGAGGCATGCTCTAAGCTGAAGCGTGCTGAGCTGAAAAGGAGACAGCGCAATCAGTGGAAGCCCGGCCACAGGTAAGTCATTAAGCTGGGAAACAGGCGGCGGAGGGCGGCAGGACCACCGAAGTCCCACACTTCCCCTCTCGGAATAATAACGAGTCATCTCCATTTTCCCTTTCTGCAAATACCATAGAAAATCTCACAATTTCAATAAAACACTTTGGAAGCTGAAAAACGAATGACATTTTTAAAACTTAGAAATATTACCCTCAAAGTGTGTTCATTACACTTCCTCCTTCCCGCTGTTCTGAGAAATAGGCTGAGAAGTCAGTGAAATGGAATTACACATACCATATATAAAAACTAAGTAAGGGACCTGAGGACATGGCACATTGGTTAAAGGTACTTGCTTATAAACCTGCCAACACAGGTTCAACTCCCCATCCACCCACATAAAGGCAGACAAAAAGAAGTACAAGCATCAGGCATTCATTTGCAGCAGCAAGAGAACGTAGTGGCCCCCATGCACACATATACAATAAATACATAAAATTAAAAGTTTATTTATCATAAAATTTTTAATTATAAAGTTATTTATTATAAAATTTGAAAAATATTTATTTATTTGAGAAAGAGAAAGAGGCAGACACAGAGAGAGTAACTGTGGGCACACCAGGGCTTCCCGCCACTGCAAATGAACTCCAGATGCATGTGCCACCGAGTGCATCCTGCTTTACATAGGTACTGGGGAACTGAACTCGGATCTTTAGACTTTACAGGCCTTAACTGCTGAGCCATCTCTACAGCCCAGAAACAGTTTTTAACATAATAAAAATTTGAGTAGCATCAATAAGTATTTACTGAGCTCAGATCTACCAGGAGCCGTGGGGAACACATGAGCTGACTAGACTTCATGTTCATAAAAGCTACATGATCCAGCTGGGTGAGGAATCACACATCACGTGCTTCGAGGAAGACAGAGACAGTCTAGAAACCATCGTTAAACTAGCACGAAGTCTTCAAAGGCCACACAGTCACACACAATGTAAAAATAAATCAATGTGAGAGGCAGTAGGCAATGGAGGCTTTAAGAAGGAAAAAGTGATTTTTCTACAGCTTATGTTGTTTCCTTACCTTAATTAGACTTTCAAAGAAATCTTAGGAATAGAAACAGATATCCAAATTAATGATTAATACAACTAATTGCCTTTTACTTCAATATAGTGATTTCAAAACAAGCACCTGACTCCTTCCCAAAGCCTTACTGATATACATATAAAGAAATTAAAACAGAAGAAGTGAGAGACAGAATGAGAGAAAGCATAATAGGAGATGAGAGGCGTGGCTCTGTATGTGTTCACAGGCAAAGGAAATGACAAGAGTAGACCAGGAAGAGCTGGAGCCCAGCTGACACTGGGAGTAGCCGGAAGACCAAGAAGCTTCTCCAGAAAGGTCCAGGAACTATAAACCCGGTACTTCCAAAGGTGTATTTCAGACCTGGAGCTGGACATGGTAAGAATGGATGAAAGTCTATATATAAGATGTCAGTTATATCCCAAAAGCCAGGCAAGTGCCAAACCTTTGACCAAGTAAAACATGAGTTGAACTGTTTGGAAAAGGACAGCTCGGCCACTACAGTACCCAGCGCAGGTGAGCCCAGAAGAGGGAGCTAGATGACGCTTACAGCTTTCTTGTGCCTCTTCATGGCATTCCCTGAGCTCTTATCTGTAAGCTCATGCATTTTTAGAATACAGAATCTCCATCTATCATTTCTTTAATTCTTCCCTACTGATCTTTTGGTTCTTAGTCTATAGCTCCTAGAGTAAAATATTGGACCTCTGGACTGATCATCTAATGTCATATTTTCTTTTATTTTCAGGTGCTCTGCTCCTCACCTCACCACTTTTCTAACACTTCAATTCAAATTTGTTAGTTTGGGGCTGGAGAGATGGCTTAGTGGTTAAGCGTCTGCCTGTGAAACCTAAGGACTCTGGTTCAAGGCTCAATTCCCCAGGATCCACATTAGCTAGATGCACAAGGGGGTACACACATCACATCTGGAGTTGATTTGCAGTAGCTGGAGGCCCTGGCACACCCATTCTCTCCCTCTCTCTCTTTTCTTCTTTCTCTCTCTGTTGCTCTCAAATAAATAAATAAAAATTTCTACAAATTAAAAAAAATTGTTAATTTTCACTACCATTTTTAAATATTTTTATTTATTTCTTTGGAAGCAGAGAAAGAAAGAGATAAAGAAACAGAGAAAGAATGGGTGTGCCAGGGCCTCTAGCCACTGGAAATGAATTCCAGATACATGTGCCACTTTGTGCATCTGGCTCTACATGGGTACTGGGAATCAAACCCAAGTCACTGGGCTTTACAGACAACTGTCTTAACTACTGAACCATCTCTCCAGCTCTGCTATCATAGTATTAATTCTTGACAACTCATTGTTGCCTCTCCCACTTTTATTATTGTATTAAACATACAAAAGTAAAGAGATTTATTTAGCTGGGCGTGGTGGCACACGCCTTTTATCCCAGCACTCGGGAGGCAGAGGTAGGAGGATCACTGGGAGTTTGAGGCCACTCTGAGACTACATAATGAATTTCAGGTCAGCCTGGACTAGAGCGAGCCCCTAGCTCGGAAAAAAAAAAAAAAAAAAAGAGAGAGAGAGAGAGGTTTGTTTAATAACTCCTAGGTCAACATTACACAATGTCAACAATTATCAATTTTTGTACACTTAGTTCACCTAGTCTTCAGCCTGCCACCAATCCTGAATTTCTTCAAAGCAAAACCGCAGCTATCATAATTGTTCAACTGTAGTGTCTGGTATATACATATGTGTGTGTGTATTAAAAAATAAAATACAGTATCACAACTAACAAAATTAACAATGTGAAGGTTCCCTTTTATTAGAATTTTGTTCCTGTTTCATATATGTAATAGCTTCACTCATCTATCTGAGAATATTATTATTTGTCTTGAAGGTGTGAAATTCTTTGGTTTCCCATTTTTTCAGTCTGTTTTCCCGTTTAATTAGCATATACAAACTGTACAAACTAATATCATCTATAACATTTTCATATGCATAATGTATCTAGATCATATTCACCCACCAATTACCATCTCCTATCTCCCCTCCCCTTATCCTTCACATAGTCCCCCTGTTCTCACCAAGCAGTACCCCTTCTACTCCCATGGTTTAAATAAAAAAACCTAGAATCTAGATATGAGAGAAAATGTGATTTCCGCTCTTTCACAGTCTGGTTTATTTCACTTAACATGATCATCTGCACTTACATATATTTTTCCTGCAAACACCATGGTTTCATTCTGCCTATTACTACATTGTAAATATATGCCACATTTTTCTTTACCCATTAGTTCTTGATGGGAACCTAGGCTAATTCCATAACTTGACTATTGTGAATACTAGCCAATATATATGGATATAGCACTATCTCCAATGTATAATAACAAGGCTTACTTCACATATGTACCTGGGAGTGACATGCATGCTATCCTACTTCTACGGTTCCTTTACTTCTGTGTCTTCACTTTGTATGCTGTTGTTCTTAAAATATTTTATCTATTTATTTATTTGGGAGAGAAAGAGAGACAGAATGGGCACTTCAGGGCCTCCAGCCACTGCAAATGAACTCCAGACGCATGTGCCCCCTTGTGCATCTAGCTAACGTGGATCCTGGGGAATCAAGCCTAGAACTGGGGTCCTTAGGCTTCACAGTCAAGCACTTAACCGCTAAGCCATCTCTCCAGCCCTGCTGTCATTCTTATTCAAAGCATTCCTCAGTATTTGATGAGCCTTGCTTAGCACTTCATAATTTCACTTTAAGTAATATAACACAGATCAGAGTTTCAAGACACAAAAGTTTAGATTGTCAACTAATGGTCTCATCCTCAAGTAACATGGCACAAAGGGAGCCTTGTCTTTAGATATTACTGAATGTCAGCCTATATAAATACTTTTTTTATTAGTCTGGTCAGTTTCCCTGGACAGGAATACCAACGGCCCCTCTGTACAAGGGGTTACATACCTCTCCAAATAATAGAGGTCATAAAAGACAGGTCCCTCTATATTAAGACCATACAGATTCTTAGTTTCAATTAATAGTTCCTTAAATGGGGAGGCTTCAAAATAAAAATGCACATTTTCAGCTTCCTTTGACTACTCAGAGTGTCTAGAAACACCACACACACTGTGTGCCCGTAGCAGCATCTAGAAACACCACACACACTGTGCGCCCGTGGCTGCATCTACAAACACCACACACACTGTGCGCCCGTGGCTGCATCTACAAACACCACACACACTGTACCTGGGCTAGCATCTAGAAACACTGCACACAGTGTGTATCTGGGGTAGCATCTAGAAACACTAGAAACATTGTATACACGCCCTGTACCCATCTGTGCCACTCATTCACCCAGGCAGGGACAGGCCTTCCCTAAGGGAGACAGAGCTTCATTAATCATCCTACGCCTAGCAATAGGCAAGAAATGTTTAAGACATGTTGTATAATGATATGTGACTACATAAAAGAGATAACTTTAAAATAATCTTTCATTAATTATATTTCTTCTACCCTAGAAAAAAGCTCAATTTTCTGACGTAATAGTCATATAAGCAAAAGACACCTCAGGACTTTCACAACAGACAAGCAAAGTTCTGCATACTTCACACCCCAGAAAACGAACAGCACACCAGGCCCTAGAAACTTCTTCACACCCAGCTCTTCTCCAGGGTCACATGCCAGAGTCCAGCTGCACAGATAAGACAGGAGAGAAAGAAGGGGAGAAGGAAAAAAGAATTAAGAATTGTCCTATGTACTTCTATAAGGAAAGAAAATTCTCAAAAGTAACTTCTCTCACAAAAGAGCAGACAAACCACTGTGCTTTATGTGGATCAAATTCTGAATTCAAAGATTTCTAAAAGAACCCAAAGCTCTTTACTTATGTAATACATGTGGATATTTTATATGTACACACATATTAAATACACATGCATTTATATATAGTCACATACATATACATACAAATATATAAACACACACAATTCAGCTTAGTAAACATATCAAAGAAATGTATAGAAGCTTTCCAAGACAACTTAAACATGTTCAAATTGTTTAAATATAAAATTTCCAACCACTAAAAATGTCTAGAGATCTGGTCTAGGGAGTGGCTAAAGGCACTTGTTTGCAAAGCCTGACAGCCTGGGTTCAATTCCCCAGTACCCATGTAAAAACAGATGCACAAAGTGATACATGCATCTGGAGTTCATCTGAAATTGCAAGAGGACCTGGTAGCCCCATTCATTCTCTCTCCACACCCCCATTGTCTTCTCTCCTTGCAAATAAGTAATAAATAACTTTTTTAATGTCCAGAGATCTATTGCACAATAAGGCTATAATTGAAAATTATGAGGCCATGTGTGGTGGCACATGCCTTTAATACCAGCACTTAGGAGACAGAGGTACGAGGATCACTGTGAGTTCAAGGCCACCCTGAGACTACATTGTGAATTCCAGATCAGCCTGAGCTAGAATGACACCCTACCTCAAAAAACCAAAATGTGTGTGTGTGTGTGTGTGTGTGTGTGTGTGTGACTAAACCAATGTTCTCACCATAAATACATAAGGATGTGAGACTAATGCATATATTAGCTGATTTGATTTTAGCCTTTCTACCGTGTATCATAAAAGCAACATTTTGTATATGTAGAGATATATACAAGTTTTATTTATCAAGTACAAAGCTCTGTTTTTAAACAATGCCAAGAGTGACATTTTTAAACTGGCTGGAGAAACAGACTTGAATCAGTATAAGACTTAAAAAGTCATCTCTGTTACTGTTGCCTCTATACCTATTAGTTAAAAAACACTGTGCTACAAAACTTGCTTTCAGATTAACAGCCCTGTCATTTATCCTTTAAATGTTTATCTCCCTTGGTCACAATCTTATTGTAGTTAAACAGCAACTAGTGTGTGACCAACAGCATTCAAATGCTCTGATACACAAAGAGCACACAGTTCTTTTTCCAGCTGAATGGACTCTCACTGGTGTGAACAAAAGACAAGATCCTGCTATTCTTCAAATTAAAAAGCAAGAAACAGCAAGAAAAAAACGTTGCACAGAATTCCTCTCTTCATTCACTTTATAGATGCTAATGAGGATAGTCAACCAAACAGTTGCTTTTCTTTTTCCAAAGTTTTTAAAAATTGTGAAAAATAATTACACATCTCAACGCCTCCCAAGAGGCTGCTAATATAATGCATATTATCTTCTGCACACTGGAAGAAAGATGGCTACATGCAAAGAAGGTCAGGCAAAGCAGAAACGCAGCACCTTGCACAGGACCTGAAAGCACAATGAAAAGACCTGGCATTTAAAACCTGAAATTTAAAAAAGGTCCAAGGGCCTTGAGAGAGCAGGAGAAGCGGAATCCCTTAAAGGCCTTTTCACAATCTGAAAGCAGCTGCTGCCTCTACCAACACTGGAAAGTGTTGAGGGGTCTGTGACCTATTACAGGAGACCACAGACTCCATGCTGGCTATCATCATCCTCACTGTGTTATTTTCTTATCAGCCTGTCTTGCCATTTCTACTCCATATGGCTCTCAGGAATGTAGCTCTCATGTCTTTAGTTCTTAAATCAGCTACTACAACATCCTTTATGAGCTCTGTTTTAACTTGTCTGGAGATAAAAGGTCAGTAGAAGAATGTGGATATACTTAAGATAGGAGATTGAAATCCTAGAGCATGATGTTTAATGTAGAGAAATAGTGGGCCATCTACATTTGTTTGCCTGCAAGAGACAGAAAATACAAACTAACAGTGGCAATGGTTTATCCAAACTAGCATGGTGGCTCCCTCAAAACTACTACAAGATCCTTCTTCTCCTAGTCACATAGTCACACCTAACTGGTAGGGAGGCTGGAAAATGCAATCTGCAAGTGGCAAGCCTTAGAAAGTTCATGACAGAAACTAGGAGTGATGTGGAAGAAAACTTGCCATCTACCACAAGGAGACATGAAACTTTTACAAAACTAGAAATAGCTGACAATTTTAGTCAAATGTCCTCTTCAGAATAAGATATTTCTAAGAGTCCCCCCTGTGGTGGTTTAAATCAGATGTCCTCCATAAACTCATGTGTACTGAATGCTTGGTCCTCAGCTGGTGGCAATCTAGGAGATGGAGTCTTGCAGGAGGAGGTGTGTTGCTAGGGGTGGGACGTTAAGGTTTAATAGTCCCAGCTTGCCCGTGGTAGTTCGACTCACTCTCCCACTGTTCTTTTCCACCTGTGGCCAAGGTGATGCCCAGCGTCTCTCTACTCATGCCATGCTTTTCCTGCTATCATGAGCCTTCCCCTCAAGACTGTGAGGCAAAATATAAACTTTACTCTGATAAGCTGCTTTTGGTCGGATGCTTTGTGCCAGCAACAAGAAGGTCACCACAACCTGAAGTGAAGGACATTTCCAAGGATGCACTAGAACACATGGGCTTGGCAATGGAGCCCTTGATGACCTCCCTGCTCTACCTCAGGCACACCTCAATGACCTGCACTAGACAGCAAAGCATTCTCAGGTTCTTTCTCCCTCCACAGTGGACCCGTGACTGCCACAGGCCTGCTGGGACTCCTATCTGTGTCATGTCAACTGTCCAAGTACCTCAGCCCTGCAGCCCAATCACCTTCCTTCATTAAGAAAGAGTGGCCTTTCACATCTTAGTGGCAAATCTCACATAAATGACATTTGGTTGATACCCAAAGGTGACAGGGATGAGAGCAGGATAAATAAAGAAAAATGTAGAAGGCCTTTGGAGCAGCCTTTCATTATAGCCCTTTCAAGAGCTATTAATCTTGGTCATAGTCAGTCAGCTAAAAATAATTGCTTTCCTAACACATGTTGTACACACAAGTAGGAATGGTAACAGGTCGGCCCTTGACCTAGGGAACACGTGGCTGCTGGCTTCCTACAGCATGGGAGAAGGCTCTGCACTGGGGCTGTAGCACCAGCTCCCGCTGGCCCCTCGTGGCATGTCTTCTCTAAGAGGTGGGACAGCTCGTGGCAGTACCATCACACTGTCATGCGGCTGCTGTCGGAATACAGGGGAGAAAGATTGGTAGCTTCCTTTCATTATAACGAAGGCAGATAAAGATTCAAAGACATTGCCATTATGTTTGCCAAGTATTTCATAGCAGATATTTTAATGGGTATTTTTATCTAGCTGTATAATAATCCTCCCCTTCCCCACTAATTTATTTCTCAGTTTAAGGTACCTCTGAGCTTTTAAATCGATTTATGGACAAAGCTCTGGATGAATCAGGAATTCTAAATTATAGATTCTGTTCTGTAACTAGCACTGAGGAGTCCTGACAAAGGCAATGACCTCTATGGGCCTCAGTTTCCTCAACTACACTGTGAGTGATCTGCCTCAAAAAAAGAAAAAAGGCCGGGCGTGGTGGCGCACACCTTTAATCCCAGCACTCGGGAGGGAGAGGTGGGAGGATTGTGAGTTCGAGGCTACCCTGAGACTCCATAGTGAATTCCAGGTCAGCCTGGGCTACAGTGAGACCCTACCTCGAAAAACCAAAGAATAAAAAATAAAATAAAATAAAATAAAAAAAGAAAAAAGGCAAATGGTGCATCTCAGCTTTATGAGTTCACATGTATGGGCTTATATCACCTTACAATAATCACAGCACTGCATCTAAACTTATAAAATTCACATGTGGAGGCTAGCTAAAAAGGGGAATTATAGGCTGGGGGGATGGCTTAGCAGTTAAGGTGTTTGTCTACAAAGCCAAAGGACCCAGGTTCGATTCCCCAGGACCCACGTTAGCCCGATGCACAAGGTGGCACATACATCTGGAGTTCATCTACAGTGGCTAGAGGCCCTACCGTGCCCATTCTCTCCCTCTCTCTATCCCAACCTCTCTCTGTGTGTCAAATAAATAAAAAAGAAATTTAAAAAGAGGAATTACAAAAGGATACCTTCAATTCCAGGTCTCTAAGGACACACACAAGATGTGAAAATTAAATGAAGGCATCAGTAGCTCAAAGCGGGGTGCTGAGGATGCAAAAGGAGTAACTGTAACAAGGGCAGCCTCTGGCTATGGGTCAGTGGGGAGCAAGCAGTGGAAACATAAAAAAAGTAGGGTGCTCTTAAAGAGAAAACACAGTTCCCAGGAGCAGTCGGAGCACCTGCCAACAGAGAGTGTGCATGGAAATCCTAGCTTGCTGCCAAAAAAAAGAAAGAAAAGAAAAAAGCTTCAGATGTAAGGAGAGGAGCAGCCTCCATGATTACAAAGTCTCAAGTGAGGAAATAGTGAACTCTTTACGAAGAGACATCCATTACAGCAGTGGAAACAGCACTCAATACTGCCCACCCTCCCTTACCCCGGAGGTGGCCGTCTCAGTGCAGGGTGCTAGGGGCTCAGACCCAAGATGGCACTAAATAATGAAGTAACAGTGTTGTCATAGGGCCTCCAGGACCAAGAAAACCCCAGAAAATATTGTGCAAATAACAAGAAATTAGTGTTTTCAAATCAAGCCTCAAAGACACAAAACATGAAAAAAATTTTTCAACTATCCCAATAACAAAAATATAAGTTCCTAAAACAGATAAAACTCTTAAGAGCTGGTCATACTTCATTCATTTTTATTGGATTCAATCAAAATAAATGCTTCCATTGAAAACTCACACCTGGTTTTAAAAAGTATTTTTTCAATGAAAGATTTTTAAAAAGAAATAGCAGACACATCTGATTCTGGATTTTTCTTACACTCTTTTTAAATTCTGGGGGAAAATGGGTTTACTTTATTGTTACCATAAACTTCATTTATCACTTCACAGGAGCCATTAAAATAATTGTGGGCCACCTGATAGTGTCCCTTGCAAGCCACATCTCTGCCCTACAGATACACTGCACACTCAGAGCTGGTCAGAAGACACAGATGAAATGACTGCAGAACCACACAATTGTGGCAGCATTAGTGGCTGGGGTGAAAAGAGATGAATCCTAAGATAAATTTTTCCTTATGAGTTGAAAACGCAGTTTTGCACAGCCAAATACGGAACTGGTTATGCAACTGATGTCTAGAAATCAACTTTTAGAGATTTTAAATGTTGGAACAGTGAACCACCTTCTTGAATTAAGATTTCCTCAAAGCACTTTGATTTATTTGCAAATTCCCTTTAGTCCTACTTATATGAATGTTTAAACAAAGTTCATTTTGTTTATCTAGTCATCAGCTGATAGATACATTTGTTATTGCCACTTCTTGACTGCAATGAGAAAAAAATGTATTTTAAAAGCCTGACCCTAGAAAAAAGGTGGTTCCTCATTTATTACATGACTGACTCAAATTTTTCCCTCTTAAAAGACATACTTGCTGGGGCTGGAGAGATGGCTTAGCGGTTAAGCGCTTGCCTGTGAAGCCTAAGGACCCCGGTTCGAGGCTCGGTTCTCCAGGTCCCACGTTAGCCAGATGCATAAGGGGGCGCACGCGTCTGGAGTTCGTTTGCAGTGGCTGGAAGCCCTGGCGCGCCCATTCTCTCTCTCTATCTGCTTCTTTCTCTCTCTGTCTGTCGCTCTCAACTAAATAAATAAAAATTTAAAAAAAAAAAAAAAAGACATACTTGCTGTCAGAACTTTCTAGAAAGTTCTATCTGTATGGAAGCATTTATGCAAACGGGAGAACAGTGTTCTGCATCTTGATTTAAGTACTTTAAAGATTATTTCCTGATCATTAACCTCACCTTCCTTAAGTTATTTAATATATGCCCTGCTGGTGGGTGTTTAGGTTATTATGCTTTGCCTTAGAGATAATGCCAAACTAAACACTGCCATACAGGTGTGCACATATGCTAGCACACACACCGTGATAAGCTCACGAAAGTAGAACAGATAGGGTGAAGGGATTCCAACTATAACATCAGTCTTGTTTTTGACGCTCACCGCTCAGGAAAGTAGAATACTTCATAAGAGATCCAATTCCTGGCTATTGGTTGCATAAGAGGTGCACAGTCAACATCGCTGGAAAACCAGCCATCCACTATGGCTAATGTCTCTGACATAACAAAATTCACCCAGTTAACATGCACAACAATTCAATAGTTTCAAGTACATTCAGAGAGTCTTGAATTACCACAATTACCACTAAGTTGAGGACCTTGTTATTACTCCAAAAGAAACCTCTGGGGCTACGGGTACTGTGTCGTGCCCCACCCTGTTCGCAGCCCTAAGCTCACATCCACTTTCTGTGCTAAACACCTTATATAAATGCAAGTGGACACTACGTCATCTTCTGTGGTTGACTGGTATACCCTGGCAGCATTTATCCTCATTACAGGGTATATCTGAACTTCACTTTGATTGGAAGAGAATATTCCATCACGAGAATACACATGCTTTGCTTCTCCAGGCATCATTCCATACACAGTTGGGGGTGTTCCTGTTTTACTGGCTATTATAAATAATTGTGATATGAGTTGTGCACATTTTGGTGGAGCCATATGTTTTTACTTTTCTTGGATATATACCTTCAAGTGAGTAAATGAGTGAGTGAATAGAGACTTGCATAAGTTTATGGGGAAAGAAAACATATACAGAAGAAAAATATCAGCATATCAGCACCCCATAGAGGAGCAGATTCTGACAACACTTTGATGCCAGAGTACAGGTTCAAACCTTCGAATTCTTCCAAAATATGACATGGACTTAAAAGTAAATATAACGATTAAATAAATGCCCATAGTTACTATATTGAAACAATCCCAGAACTTTTACCACCCAGGAGGACAGGAAGAAAAATTCTGTTCCTTCAGAATCTGTGGCCCTCTGTGACTTCTCCTCAGTTCTCAATCTCTGAAATATCTTCTACATCTGCCAGGCTCTATGTGCTGCTGAAATAAGTCCATGTGTTCTGAGCTTGTACTGTGTTGCTATGAACCATGCCAGACCAAAAGATACAAAACAATAAAACTCTTGAGTGCCCAATTCTGTAAAAATTCAGATTTGTAAGTGTGAGAGTTATTGAAAATAGTTTGGAGAGATGGTTGAGGGTGTAAATGCAAGGTCAGCAAGCTTTTTCTGTAAAGTGCCAAAAATAATTTGAGGTTTATGGGTCACATAATACCCTCCCCTAAAGGTTTTTTTTTCCTCTTCCTCTTTTCTTTACAATTTCTTCAAATGTGAAAAACATTCTTAGCTCAAGGGCTTGATCATTATACAAACAATGAAAACATTGCAGGTTGAAAATTTTAGCAATTCAACATGCTGGATACAACTTGAAACTCATTAAGATTGCTTATGTTGACCTCAACTCAACTCTGTCCTACTTAATAACTTTTCTTTCAATTCCATGATTCTCTTTACAACAGTATTATTTCTCATTTGGATTAATAAAGCAAACTTTTCTGACCCTCCAATCCCAACTGGAAATTAAGTCTTCATGGAGAAAAAAACTGACAACTTTACTGGATGCAGAAAAGACATATACAAAATTCAACATTAGGGGTAGTGATGCACACATATAGTGCCTTAGCACTTGGGAGGCTGAGGCCAGAAAAGAATGAGTTCAAGGCTGAGTCACTGACGAGACTTGTCTCAAAATAAAATTTAATTTAAAATTTTAAAAGACTATGAAGATGGGTATAGAATGAATATGCCACACAGTAAGGCCAACAGAGGACAAACCCACAGCTAACACTATGTGTAAGAGTGAAAAGCTGAAATCTTCACATCACACATAGATTCCAGACCAGATCAGAAAGCCCTGTCTCACTGAGCGTGGTGGCGCACACCTTTAATCCCAGCACTCCGGAGACAGAGGTAGGAGGATCGCCATGAGTTCAAGGCCACCCTGAGACTACATGGTGAATTCCAGGTCAGCCTGGGCTAGAGTGAGACCTCAACAACAAACAAACAAAAAAAAAGCCCGGTCTTGATGCCTCTATGGAAAATAGCCCGGATAAATCATACAAGAGAAAAATAAGATGTCAAAATAGGAAAGTAAGAAGAGAAACTGTTGCTTTTGATAAGGATACAGTTGTAGTAAAGACTTCTGGAACTAGGTTGTAGGATGTATAATCCATATTTATGAACCAGTAGTGTTTCTGCACACTAACAATGACACATTCACACACAAAAAAAGAACAATAATCTCACTTACAATAACTCAAAGTAAAATCCTTAGAGAAAAATTAATGAGAGGAAAAGACCTGCACAATGAAAAATATAACATGTTAATGAAAAAAAGTGAAGACACAAATAAATGGAAAGATATTCTATGTTCATGGAGTAGAAAAGTACTGTGAAAATAAAAATCCTAATGCCATTTATCATAAAAATAAAAAATTAACCCTAAATTTCTCAATGGACAGATGAACTCACACACACACAAAATCCCTGAGTAGCCAAAGAACAATAAGGCACACACACCTTGGTTTCATATTACATAAAGTGATAATAATTAAAACAGCATGGTACTGGCACAAAAAAAAAAACAGACTAATGACAAGTGGAATAGATCAGAGGGCTCAAAAATGATAGACCATGCATGTATGGCCACTACACGTGCTGGAAAGTGGAAAGTAACTCAATAGTGTTAGAAAAAGTGGATATCCATATGCAAAGGAATAAAACTGGATCCCATCTCACTTTATTTCCAAACACTAACTCTACAGAAAAGATAATAATTCAATTTAAAAATGAACAAGGGCGGCTGGAGAGATGGCTTAGTGGTTAAGATACTTGCTGGCAAAGTCAAAGGACCCAGGCTCAATCCTCCAGGACACACATAAAGCCAGATACACAAGGTGGTGCATGCATCTGAAGTTCGTTTACAGTGGCTAGAGGCCCTGGCGTGCTCAGTCCCTCTATCCGCTTCTCTCTCTCTCCTTCTCAAATAAATAAATGATTTTTTTTTTTTTTAATGGACAGTGGGAACTGTGGAGATGGCTCAGCTCAGTGGGCAAAGTGAACTTTTAGCTAAGTACAGAAAATGGTAAACAGTTTCTCCAAAGACTAAAAATAGCATTTAATTTATAATTGTACTTCTGAGCATATTCCCCCAAAATTAGTATATCAGAGAGGTAGGTATCTGCAATCCCATGTTCACTGAAGTACTATTCACAATACCTAGTTATGGAACTTACCTAAAAGTCCACGCCAAGACACATAAAGAAAATAAGGTATAGCCATAAGGCAGAGTACTACTCAGCCTTGGAAAATAAAGGCACTTCATCACTTGCAGCAACCTCGATGTAAACAAGCCAGGGAGAGAAAGGTATCATGCACTCTCTCCTATCTGAAAACAACTGAACTCTAAGATGCACAGAGTGGAGCAGTAATTACAAGATCCTGCAGAGTGAGGAGGGGAATGAGGGAAAATGGTGATTGCAGCCATCAAAGGCACAATCAGACAGGCAGGATACATCTGTGTTGCTATAGTTTTACTTTGGAGTACATTACATACTGTGGTAAATATGATAAATAACAACGTGTCATACATTTCAAAATTTCCCAGAATTTCAAATATTTGTACTGCAGAAAATGGTATTTGAGGAAACAGATATATTAATAAGCATGATTTAATTACTATACATGATAGTTAATTTTGACTGTCAACTTTATTGGATTAAGAAATTATTAGGGCTGGGCGTGGAGGCACATGCCTTTAATCCCAGCACTTGGAAGACAGAGGTAGTAGAATCACCATGAGTTCAAGGCCACCCTGAGACTCCATAGTGAATTCCAGGTCAGCCTGGGCTACAGTGAGACCCTACCTCGAAAAAACAAAAAGAAAGAAAGAAAGAAAGAAAGAAAGGAAGGAAGGAAGGAAGGAAGGAAGGAAGGAAGGAAGGAAGGAAGGAAGGAAGGAAAGAAATGGTTAGGGCATTAGTGAAGTCCACCTCTATAATGATTAGTAATGTTGAGCATTTTTGCACGTATCTATTGGTCATTTGTATTGCTTTTTTTTTTTTTTTTTTTTTTTTTTTACACAAGGGTTTTTTTTTTAATTTTTTAGACAAGGTCTCCCACTGTAGAACAGGCTAGCAACTTGAGGCAATATTCCTGCCTCATTTCCAGCAACAACTAGATTTAACCTTCTGGGTGGGCTGATCCCTGGATGGATTCATAGTATGATGGGGTTTCACTGGAGAAAGGGGGCTGTGAAGCTGCGGCATCTGTCACCCCACTGATCGCCTGAGTTGAGTCAGCTGATTTTGCTGGCCAGGCAAGTATCCCCTTCCTCCCTTACTGCTCCATGTGCATCCCCTTCAGGAGCTTTGCCCTTGGTCAGAGAGGACAACCTTCCCTGAATAGAGGACAGGTCTTTGGTCTAGGGTATAGAAGTAGCTGCATTCCCCTGCGAGAACCTCCAAACAAGTTCTCATTTAGAGGAGGTGCATCCCTGGGGTGACAGGGGGCTTTGAGTTGCATTTTACCCTAGCCTTTTATTGAATTTCCGTGTTGCCTTTTCTTTGCTTCCTGTCCACCAGGAAGTGAAGAACAGCATCTATCACGTGCTCTAGCCACCTCTGTTCTCGAGTGCTGAGGCCAGGCAACATGAGCCAAAATCCATCCTTCTGCCCTAATCTATTAATGTCAAGTATTTGCTCATTGGGCTAGAGAGATGGCTTAGCGGTTAAGTGCTTGCCTATGAAGCCTAAGGACCCTGGTTCGAGGTTCGATTCCCCAGGACCCACGGTAGCCAGATGCACAAGGGGGAGCACACGTGTGGAGTTCATTAGCAGTGGCTGGAAGTGCTGGTGCGCCCATATTCTCCCTCTCCCCCCCCCCTCTGTGTGTGTGTGTCTTTCTCTGTTACACTCAAATAAATAAATAAAAATGAACAAAAAAATTTTTTAAGTATTTGCTCACAATAATGTAAAATGGAACTAATATATTCTAATAACTAATATGCTGTATTTATATCATTACTTTGTCCTCAAAAAGAACCATAATTGTCAACTTATAATTTTATATAAAAGGAACTAATTCCACAAGCTACCTAAAGTTTTGTTGAGTATTAGGCCCTATATCCCACAAGCACAGCTCTCCCAGCAGTAATCTGTATCAGTACAACGGTCTAGGCTACTCTGTGGTACGAATTAAACCTCTAAATCTCATGGATTTAATGAAACAAAAAAAAAGAAAAAAGATTCCTTTTCTTATGGAAGTTACCTACCTAGCATGGGTCAAGGGGAAAGTAAGTTCACTCCACAGAGTAACTCCACCATCTCTAATTCACTCTCCAAATCAGTGTTCTAGCAAGAAAAGAGAAGGCAGAAAGTCTCACCCTCTTAAATGTGCTGACCAGGAAATGATACCCACATTTATGTTTCACTGGCCAGAAGTAATCACATGCCTCCCATGGAACTCTAAGAAAGCTGAACATTATCCAATGTGCTCAGAAAGAAGAGAAAAACTAGGTGTTGAATGGGAAAGGCTGAAGCAGACACAGGCTGCTAGAAACAGCATTACCCTGGATGACAGCATATCTCATGGATAGAGAAGTCATGCATTGTCCAATCTCCTGCGAGAGTATGCACACTTCTCAGGCATACATAAGTCCACATACAACATCCAGAGACCCTCCAGGCTGGTGACATCGAGTCAATTCCACAATCCATGTTTCAGTGGAGAAAAAAAATGGACCAAATAAGGGTCACTTACTTGGTTATATCCGGAATCACATTATTGTAATCAGTTTGAAGATTAGTCAAAATTTAAGGTTATCCAAAGCAATAAACTCCTCACCCAATACCATCAACAATAATTAGACACTGAACTGTATACCGAACTTGGTGAGAAAAATGATAACTAATTATTTTGACAGAACGACCTTAAGCACCCTCCACCAGGATCCTAAGGCCTCTCCTTCAGGGCCTACACTTCCTTCCAGGCCACATCACATCAGACTTACCTTACCTCTGAATATACACAATGCCACACTCTGCTCTGTACCTCATATAGTGCTCAATAAAGATTTCTTCCTTTGGATGAAACAATGAGGGAACTAAATCAATAAAATCATAATGGAGCTGAATCCTGCTATGGCCTCTTTCATAGCAACATTCTAAGACTAAAAATCTGGGACACGGAGAGAGCAGCATGTTTCCCAGAAGACCTGGAGAAAGTATGTGGGGTGGGTAGCCAAGTTGGGCTTTGGCTCACAAAGCCCCAAGGACAGGGACAAATAGCCCAATAATAACCCATCTGAGTCTCAGAAGTCACTTCTTAGAGCGGCCCTAGACAAGCCAAAGGGAATTATTCATTAGCAAGTGTGAATAACACTAGATACCACCAGCAGATTGTGTTTGGCTTTGCTGAATTATTCATTAGTGTTTGTGAGAAATGTACAATCCAAAGGCTGTTAAACCAATCCAGATTACTCGCCAATGTGTGTTTCCCTTTGCCAAGATCGAAATACAAATATCACCTTCAAGCTACAGATCTCATATTTAAAATCAGTTAGAAATCTGGCTAAATAAGGTAGTTAAGGGTAGAAACTCAAATGAGAAAGGCGTCCTTGGCAATCTAACTTAATATTCATCATGTCATGACAGGCAGCAGGCTGAACCAGTGTTTGTTTACCTGTCCACATCTTGCCTTCTTAGATGCTGGATGGTCAAAGAGCGCTACGAGATTCACAAGTGAGAGGAAGTGCCTTTGAGTCTGTCACTGAGCAGATGCAAATTTAATTACCGCACGTTAAGCTTTCCATCTTGTCTAGGTGTCCTTGGAAAGCAACTGTAAACAAGAAGCACCAGGCAATCAGGTGTCAGGGGCTCATTTGATCTGTGGCAATACATGTCACAAATCACTGGCAGGAAGTGGAACAAAGAGGCAGAAGTGACAGAGCAGGAGCAGCGCTTGTGGGTGTGCCTGTTAGTATTGGGATCGCTCCCATTTCTCAGAGAAAGTGCTCCCTGCCTGACAAGGCCCTCTCATCTCACATTTGTTAGACATTTTCCTGTGGCCTGCAGAAATCACCACCACAACTCTAACTGGGGAGTCACCTGGAGAGAAACCAGGCACAACTAAATATGTGTAACAGAAGAAAAACTAGTGAGTTAATTCATTTTGTTAAGATGATTGGAGAAATCTGGAAATTAATGCAAACTTGGGTAAAAAAAAAAAAAAGTATCAACCAGCACTCTCAAAGAACACCCTGGGCCAGGCTGCTGTCGCATCTTTTTAATGTGCCTCTTGCTGAATAGGAAGAATGTCCCACGCTATGAAGCTCCAGGTCTGAACCACACTGTCAAATGCTCTGCAGTTGCTGGGATAATGGTGCTTCATTGGTAGGCGAGTGAAAGAAGTGATTCCTGAGTGTACACGATTTGTAATTCAGCAAAGAGCCTATGGCCTTCCTGAAGGGCGCCCACATCCAGAATACACTGCTCGCTTCCTCACAAGTGTAGAAAACATGCCTGTACTCAACCCAATGCTTCATGGGTCCATATGCACTTTCTGCTTAATTATTCCATAGAAATTGTTTAATTCACTGATTTAAGTCAAAATCTCATTTCTACAATAAAAGTTCCTAATGGAAGGGGGGAGAATCTGAAAGCAAACATACCCTATTAAGATTGATGCAAATTAACCCATCTCTCTAACTTTCAATTTCCTCATCTCAAAATTCAGGGGAAAATGGCAAGTATTCAGGGTTCCTATGAGGATTTTAAAAGATAATACATGCAAGTTACAGTCAGTATTGTTACATTAAAGAACAGGGAAATTAATATTAATAAATGCAATCATTATCTGCCTAGTAACACTAGTATTCCCATGATAATAAACTATATTAAAAATTGTGCTTAAGATTCTCTGCAAACATGTTACAATAATTTCATTATCTAACATATCTAGATGAGCAGAACAGCACCCCCCTCCAGTTTCCCACTTTTATAAATGACAAGGAGATTGCAGACTCATTTAAGATTCTTCTTCTAGCTAAGTATCAGTCTGTGAACAGAAGAGAAATAGAAGTACAGAGCTAAGAATGAAAAAGGCAACTTGTATGATAAGAGCATGTGACCCATTCATTTCTACATGTTCTTGTTTTCTTTTTTATAATATTCTTAATTTTTATTTATTTATTTGAGAGCGACAGATGGACAGAGAGAGAAAGAAACAGAGAGAGAGAGAGAGAATGGGCATGCCAGGGCCTCCAGCCACTGCAAAGGAACTCCATAAATGTGCACCCCCTTGTGCATCTGGCTAACGTGGGTTCTGTGGAATCGAGCCTCGAACCGGGGTCCTTAGGCTTCACAGGAAGTGCTTAACCACTAAGCCATCTCTCCAGTCCTCATGTTCTTGTTTTCTAAACCTCCTAAGCATCTTACGTTTCTAAGTGTGACAGCATAGGTGCAAGGACAGAACCAATCAGAGACACCTAGTGGCTCATCAAGTTTCCAATCAGACTACAGTTAAACAGCAAATAATAATTCATAACCCAAGAAGACATGTTGTATCTATTAAAAGACAGAAGAATCATTATAAATATATCATGATTTACATATTAAACAAGACAGAGTCTGATCCCTATTTTAGCCTATTTAAAACTCACTGCTTTTATGGACTGAAAGGAGTCTGGCAGTGGGAAAACAATAGGCTTCTAGAATTAAGCACATTGTCTATTAAGTGTTCAGTGTCAATAAAGGATTCTCCAAAGTGGAAGGACACATGTTATTCCAAAAGAAATATGAGGTAGTGATTTAGACTATACACTGTACATGCTTTCCCTCAAAAAAATGAAACTATGACACACAGTAGGAAAAACAAAACATCTGAAAATATTATACAAAGCACACCTTCAATTCTATGTGCACATTAGAAGATTTCTCTTCACTTAGTATAAACACATCACGAAATGGAAATTTCTATGAAATTTCAATTTCTGATTTTTTTCAAAACATACATATAATTCTTCAGTAGTATAAAACAGATGTAACCGATGACATCCAGTCACCATTTCTGGCTCTTAAAAAAAATACATTGTACACCTACCCAGGTAACTACACATGTCACATTCAGCTTTGGAGGCACAATGTCACAAAGCCATTCGAGCTGTCAGCATTCTTGTAGAAAAACAATAGGACAGGGAAAACACAAGTTCTGGTGTTTCTTGTTAACATTTACTGCGTGATCCTAGGGTTAGCAAGGCACTGCTAAATATTCATGTCAGAATAGCAAGAGACACAGCCTTGCACTTGTGAAAAAGACTCTACCTAAGGATGAAGAAATGTCAGCAGTTATCTTAATCACTTCAAAGCAAGGGACTTCAGCCTCACTTTGTAGTCCTTACATTCTTATTCCCTCTTTAGACTTATGATGGCTGGCTAGGAGATAAAATAGCATCTTTCTCCCTCCTTTTTACTAAAAGAAAAAAAAGGGGGGACTATTAAATGTAGATAAATATTTTAAAGATAACTATTAGAAGCACTAAGGAAACAGACAAGATGAGTAAATTTATATTCTTATATTTATATGTGTGTGTGACAAAAAATGAATTTTATATCAGGTGAATTACATTTCAATGATTAAAACACACAATAACGGGCTGGAGAGATAGCTTAGTGGTTAATCCACTTGCCTGCAAAGCCTAAGGACACAGGTTCAATTCCCCAGAACACATAAAAGCCAGATGCACATCGTGATACATGCATCTAGAGTTTGTTTGCAGTGATTAAAGGCCCTGGTGCACCTTCTCTATCATATATACATAGAAGCCTATATATACAATATATATGTATATATCATATATATATGATACATATATATGTATATATATGTATATACATATATATATGATACATAAGACGAGAGAGAGAGAGAGAGAGAGAGAGAGAGAGAGAGAGCACTTGCGCATGCACCAGCATGTTTTCACATGCTTGTCACACCTATTAGGAAGCAGAGGCAGGACTGCCATAGCAAAACTATACAGTTTCAGGCCAAATGAGATGACAAAGTGACACCCTAACTTAAAAAGAAGAAAGAAATGTCAAAGAAGAGAAAAAAATAGGAAATGCAAAATAGTACAGGCCAAAAAGATACATATTGCTTGATGAAATATAAAGTTTGAAAATGATTTCCAACATTCAACATATTCTGAGTGTTTAATTCAAAACTTTTAAATTACTTTTGAGTAATTTGCCTCCATAATGGATTATTAATTCAGCCATAAGATGCAATAAGTACTTATGCATTCTACAACCTAGGTGAGCTTTGAAAATGCTATGGTAAGTGCAAAAAGGTAGTCATAGTCCAATTATATGAAATGCCCCAAGCAAGCAAACTATGAACACATAAAGTACATCTGTAATTGGTTAGGGCTAGGGGAGGGTAGCAGATGAGAAGGACTGTAGAGAGACAATCAGATTCCTTACAAAGAATGAAAATGTCTCATAAAAATAAACATCAGTAGTGATGGTTGTACAACTTATGAAAATGCCATATAAAATCCTTAATTTCTTGGTTTAAGTGGATGAACTGTATGATACATAAGTCAATAAGTCAACTTAAAAATGAGTATTCATCTCTAGTTGGAAAGATGGGGCAGAAAAGATATAGGATGATTTCAATTATAGCCTTTCTGGACAATGTGATTATCTTTAACATGAGAGTGTCATGAAAAACTTAAGAGTAATTATTGGACAAAGTGCATGCAAAAATCATAGAGATATGAGAATACACATTATTTTCCCATTAACCAGATGGAACCAGTCGGTTAAGTGTTCCCCTAGAGGATGGCTCACATTGTTTTTGGGGATAAGAAACCCCTACCTATAAATACATGTGTGTGTGTATGAGGGTGAGTGTGTGCATAAAGACACATACATATTACATGTTTATATATGAATTTCTCTCAAAAAATAAATAGGGGGCTAGAGAGATGGCTTAGGGGTTAAGTGCTTGCCTGAGAAGCCTAAGGACCCCAGTTCGAGGCTCAATTCCCCAGGACTCACGTTAGCCAGATGCACAAGGCAGCTTACACATCTGGAGTTCGTTTGCAGTGGCTGGAGGCCCTGGCACGCCCATTCTGTCTCTCTATCTCCCTCTTGCTCTCTGTGTTTCTCTCAAATAAATAAAAATAAAAATGAATGAATAAGTAAACACTTTCTTAGGTTGTTTTTAGAAATAAATAAATAAATAGGTTTAATGTGCTAAAATAAAAACATAGTGTCAGAATATAAATTCACACTTCATAAATATTATGGCAGGCCTTCTGTTGTGAAAAAACCATACTGTAATCAGCAGAAACAGATGCAGGTGGCCATCTTCTCTTTCAGAGAATCACCATGCAGGAGATATCAAGTACACCAACTTGATGGTCATGTAAAAATTCACCTCAGGGCTGGAGAGATGGCTTAGTGGTTAAGGTTCAATTGCCCAGGTCACACATAAGCCATAAGCACATGGTGGCGCATGCGTCTGTAGTTCGTTTGCAATGCCTAGAGTCCCTGGCATGCCCATTCTCTCTCTCTCTCTGTCTCAAATAAATAAAAATAAAATCTTTTTTTAAAAAATCACCCCAAAATGAAGTTAACAGATGGCACAGTGGAATAAAAGGATATGAAGATGCAAAAATTTTAATCCCAGCATTCAAGAAGCCAAGGTAGGAGGGCTGCCCTGAGACTACAAAGTACACTCCAGATCAGCCTGGGTGAGAGCAAGACAGAGGGGAGGGGAGGGGAGAAGGGAGAAAAAGGGAAGGGAGGAGAAATGAGAGGAGGGGAAGATTTTCCTCCACATAAACTGAAGGGGGGTACAGGGGATGAGATGTGAGAAGTTGAAAGGCATACACCTGACAGAACAGAACAAGAAAAGCAGTAAGCAGATGGCACCAACAGTGGGATTGTGGGAAGGTCCACTGACAAAGAGAGGCTGCTTAAATCACGTGGTACTCTGGAAACCTTGATACTTGGACATTATCCTGTAAGCAACAGGGATGTGTTTAATTACAACCTGTACTGACTCAATATCAAACCAGTCAAATGAGAAAAACTCCTTTGTTGGCAAAGTGAAATAGAGAGTGGCTGAAAGACAGTATGCTGAGAAAAAAAAAAAAATTGGGACAAGAAACCCAGTAGGAGATTTGCAATTTTGCAGGCAGGACATATTCTAAGATAACCTAAATTAAAGCAGAAGCACATAGGCAAGAAGAGAGGGAGTCTGATTTACGAGCTGTGGACAGACTGAAAGACCCGATTCCTGGCTGAGACAGAAGAGACGAGGAAGCATGACATGACAGTTCCAGGGAGGACTCTGTATTGACTGCGGTAGGAGCAGAAATGATCCAATGATGGAGGAGTGTCTCAAAGACACAGGTTTAATCCAACACGGTGGAGATTAGAAGAACATGTGTGAACTTGGAGAGGTTTCTCGGTGCAATGCCCAGCATGGATTTAGGAAGCAGACACCTGTGTTCAAGCCCCAGCTACTGGTTTCTCTAGACTTTATCTAGAGAGCAGAGCTTCCATCACAGGACCAGCGTGGCAGTGCACAAAGAGGACCTTAGCAGAAAAGGGCCCTGTGCGTGCTGAGCATCACTGCTGCCACCTGTACAACGAAATCTCTCTGCTTTCACAGACTAAGAAACTGAGCATAAAATTTCAAGTTTCTGGGCTGGAGAGATGGCTTAGCAGTTAAGCGCTTGCCTGTGAAGCCTAAGGACCCCGGTTCGAGGCTCGATTCCCCAGGACCCACATTAGCCAGATGCACAAGGGGGCACATGCGCCTGGAGTTCATTTGCAGTGGCTGGAGGCCCTGGCATGCCCATTCTCTCTATATATCTGCCTCTTTCTCTGTCTATTGTTCTCAAATAAATAAATAAATAAATATCTTAAAAATTTCAAGTTTCTGCACCATGAGCCAATGAAACAATTAAGAGGGAAGAAATAGACTGCAAAATGGGAGTGAATCTTTGCTAAGTATTCATCCAACAAATGAGTAATAGCCATATGACACCAAGAACATCTTTAGCCATCAGGGAACTGCAAATAAAAAAAAAAAATCCCAGTACAGTTGGGAATGTGGTGCAAAGACAGGCAGATCCCTAGAGCTTACTAGCTAGCCAATCTCTAGTCTAACCTAACCAATGAGTTCCAGGCCAACGAGAGAGCATGTCTCAAAGAAGGTGAATACTGTACCTGAGGAGAGCTCGTGAGGAGGTCCTCTGGCTTACACACACACACACACACACACACACACACACACATGCACAAAGACCTGTGCAGGCATGTGCACGTACACACAAACATGGCCATTATCAAGAAAATAAACAGCAGCAAATATTGGCAAGGACACAAAGAAAAAGGCCGTCTTATCCATTGTTAGTGGGAATGTAAATTAGTTCTGCCACTGTGAAAATGAGTATGGAGGCTCCTCAAAACACATTAAAAAATGGAGCTACCATATGATCCAGCTATATCACTTCTAGATATATGTCAGAAGGAATCTAAGTCAACCTACCACAGAGATACATGGACACCAATGTTCACTGTAGCGCTATTCTAACAGCTAAGGTTTAGAATCAGCTCTAAGTGCCCGTTAACAGATAAATGGATACAGAAAATGTGGCATTCATGCATGATGGGTACCCTCCAGCTACGAAGAACAAAGTCACATCATCTGCATTTGTAGGAAAAATGGATAGAAGTGGAGACCAGTGGGTAAAGTAAAGTAAAGCAGACTCAGATGGACAAATATTGCATGTTTTTCCTCTCATAGGTGGCATCTACATTTTTGAGAACCAGACTTGAAGGTGGAAAAGGAACTATTTGGTAGAGGACAGGGACCAGTGTGAGGGAGAAAGGGGTCAAGGGAGGGTAATAGTGGCCTGAATGTGATCAAAGTACATTGAACACATGTATAAAAACCTCATGATAAAATCCATTATTTATATCTTATAAATTTATGTATGCTAATAAAAAATAAACTTCAGTAGCAAGGCACAGTAACTCATGCCTTTAATCCCATCACTTGGGAGGCTGAGGTAGGAGGGTCATAGCAAGTGTGAGGCCAGCATGGGCTACAGAGACCCTGTCCCAAAACCACAAAGTTACATAAATAAGTAGTTTTCTTTAAAGAGAGGAAGTGCCCTATTGCTTCCAAAGATCAATGAAGACAACCATGTTACATAGCTTCTGAGATGTTGACTGAATGGCCCATTTCATGACGCACAGGAAACTCACAACATGCTGCAGTTTCCACAGGAGGAACAAATGCTGGATTCTCAAGAAAACTTAAAACGATGGCTCACTTCACCACTTTCGGAGATGAGGTAAGTCCCCAGGAACCTTTTCCAAGATGCCTTCGCTGACTCCCTGAGTCTGACAACTGATCGGAACTCCTCTCCTAGCAAGCTGTGCTGTCCCCTTTCTCAGCACTTTCCCCACTTTTTGGAACAACCTCGGAATCTCTATTCCTATAAGCCCTATGAAGCCCACGGATGGTCCATGTTATCGCCTGCTTCGAGGGACAGGTGAGAGCATGCAGGTGCTAGCTAATGTGCTCACTGGAGGACTCAAA
The DNA here is from genome assembly GCF_020740685.1 of Jaculus jaculus. Taxonomy (NCBI): domain Eukaryota; kingdom Metazoa; phylum Chordata; class Mammalia; order Rodentia; family Dipodidae; genus Jaculus; species Jaculus jaculus. The sequence goes on along the minus strand of NC_059102.1, from coordinate 237,817,001 downwards.
GGTCCAATTTTGGTCCTAAGGGTATTATTTGTCACAAGGAGTCACATCACACAGTAACAGAGGCCAGATCCTCCAGAACAGAAAAAAATCTCACTTCCTGTCATTAAAGCAAGTTAATTCTGCCACCACCTCTTCTTTCTCCTCTGCTGCCATGAGCAGCAGAAAGCCCAATAATGGATCAAGGGCTCTCTGAGCCAGGCATGGGAACCCCATTTCAATCTGCCTGCAACAAGGAATGACCAACTAGTGCTGCTCTGGACAACAGAACACAGTGAAGAATCTATGGTACCTTGTGGTAAAGATTTTTCTCCCACCATTAAAAACTCACTTCTCTGTTCCCTTGTTTCTGGACAGTCACATGAGAACTTACATTGGTGTGGCCATCTTGTGATCACTTGGTAACAAGTCAAAGGACCAAGAAGTCCACATGCTAATGAAGGCACAGGAAAGAAAAACAGAAAGTATGAGCATTTGATTGCATCAGTCCTAACACTATACAATATGTCCTTGCTGTTTAATCCACCTTAAATGGGAATTTGGTTACCCATAGCCAATAGTTTTCATCCTTATAGGCAAGTGCCCTAACCACCAAGCAATCTCCTGCAGCCCTGTTTTCAAACTCTTATACCAAGCAGAGGCCCAAGACATTCCAGTGCATGTATACTCTAATGGAATGCTAGCCAGTGTAGTCAAGGGAATGCTGCACTGTACATTCTATCCTAGGTGAACTGTTATCCAAGGAAAGAAACAATTTCCTCCTCCACCTAACCCTGTCTATTTCTCTCAAATTCTCTTCAGAAAAATTTTAATACTCAGAACCAAATAAACAGTATTAGAAACTGAAATAACTGCCTTATAAACAGAAGGGTGTGCATCTCTTACTTGTGAAATCCTGGACCCGAGGCAGCATCTTATCCAGTTTTTACCCTCTCCCAGATTATGTTAACAAGTGTAAAACTCATGTCCTAAGGAGAAAGAAAGGTCTCGCAAAAAAATAAATAAATAAAATGAAAAAACACTTCACTGTTGGATTTGACCTCATTAAAACTAAACCAAGAAATGCTTTTTCAGTATGTTCTCGTTCTGTATACTGTTTTACTGGTCAGTGCCATAGTTATGAAACACAATGCAAGTTTTGTTATCTGTGAATAGGGTAGTAATCAACTCAGAATAATTAGCATCACCTTAACACTTTATCATTTCTTTAAGTTACTTCCAAATTCCTCTCCACAATTGAAATGTCTAATGCATTGTTCATTGCATTCAGTGTTATAGGTAGAATACCAGAATTTATTCATTCTATCAACATCTACATATTGACTTCATTTCTTTGGGGTTTTGATGAATCTCTATACTGTTCACCATAATGAATATGACTCACTTAAATTGCCACCAACAGTGTATAAGGGATCCTCTTATTCCACATCCCAAGCCAGAATTTGTTATTTTTTTCTTCAAGATAAAGCCACTCTAACTGGAGTGAGGTGGTATCTTACTGTACTTTTGATTTATATTTCCTTGGTGATTAGCAATATGGGAATTTTTTTTCATGTATCTGTTAGTTATGTGCATGTCTTCTTTGGAGAAATATCTATTCATATCTTTAACCCATTATTTAACTGGGTTATTTGTATTTTTGCGATGGTGTTGTGGTCCTTGTGTATTGTGGATAGTAACCCCTTGTCAAATGCATAATTTCCAAACATTTCTGCCACTGTGGGTTCTCTCCTGGCTCTACTGATGTTTCCATTTTGCTACAGAAGCTACTAGTTAGCATAGTGCCATGTGTCAATGTTTGCTGCTCTTCTATGCTGTTCTATTGGCCTACATGTCTGCTGTTATGTAAATATTATGTTATTTTTGTTATTATAGCATTACAGTGCATGATGAGATCTAGGAATGTGCTATTTCCAGTTTCTTCTTTTTTTTTAACATTTTTATTAATTTGAGACAGAGAAACAGTGAGTTTAGGTGCACCAGGGCCTCCTGCGGCTACAAATGAACTCCACACACTCACGTACCACTTTGTGTATCTGACTTTACAGGGATACTGGGGAAGTGAACAGGAGCCATCGGGCCTTATAAACAAGGGCCTTTAGCCTCTGAGTCATCTCTCTGGCCCCTGTTTGGTTTTCTGTTTGGGGGCTTTTGGGGTTTTTGTTTGTTTGCTGATTGCTTTGGTTGTAGAGGTCTTTGTGCTTAATATAAATTTCAACATGTATTTTCTAATTCTGAAGAACAATGATATTTTAATGGGGTTACATTGAATCTATTCTTCTAACCCATGAAAACAAGATATCTTTACACTTATTTGTATCATTTACAATTTCCTTCAAAAATGTTTTATAATTTCCACTGTAGAGATCTTTCACTTCTTTGGTTAAATTTGTTCCGAGATCTTTTTTTGGTTATTGTGAGATTGTTCTCTTGATTTCTTTTTCATATAGCTTGTCATTGGAATTGAGAAATGCTAACATTCTGTAAACACTGAAATCATGTTTTGTCATGAGTCAATTCCAATGAGGGAAATAAATTTCAAAAACTACTTTCAATTGTAGAATGATGAGCTCATTTGTATGCACAATCTGTCAACTGTTCAACTGATAAGAACAGACACTACACTTAATCTTAGTTAAAGGTTGGGAAGCAATAACTGGTAGAACGGTGTGCTAAATTTAGCATTCTTGCTGTTTTAATATGTTTAGGATTTACCCTTTTTTCTAATCAGTGTTCCATTAATACAAAACTTTTGTTCTGGATAACATAAGTTAAACTTTAAGTTTTAAAGGGTCTAGAAGAAATTGTTTCTGCGAGTGTGAGCATGTGGTGTGGTGTGGTATGTGTGATACATGTGTGTGTGCAGAGACCAGAGAGAGGAGAAGGCTGCGTGCCCTGCTCTGTTACTCATCAGTATGCTTCCTTGAGACAGAGTCTCTCACTGAACCCAGAGCTGCATGTTGGACCCAACTGGCTGACCCAGAAGTCCCAGTGATTCTCCTTTGTCTCCACTGCCTGCAGACCTGGGGTTACAGGTATGCAGACCCACACCCAGTTCTTTACCTGGGTGCTGAGGAATCAAACTCAGGGTGAATCAGGACCTCTCAGAACATCAGGCTAGCACAGCAAGTGCTATTACCTACTAAGCCATATCTCTGGACCCCCAAAATTCTTATTTTAATTTTTTAATTTATTTGCATAGGGGTACACGCCAGCACCTTATACTCTGCAAACACACTCCAGTCACATATACATCTGTGTATGGCTTTATGTGGATAATGGGGAATTGAACCTGTGCAGGCAGGCAGGCAGGCTTTATAAGCAAATGCCTTTAACCACTGAACCATCTCCCCAGCCCGCTATATATACATATACATATACTTCTTTGTAGAAGAACCAAAAAAATAAAATAAGACATGAGACTAACTCATTTCTCTGAAACACCTAGATATGGCACATAAAAAAAATATTTTGTAATTCCCATTAATTTTGTGATCCCAGTGTAATTCATATTTCAAGGTGACAGATTAAACCACACAATTAATGTGGAAGGAAAAATGTTGCATTGCATCCATCATTTCAGAATGAGCACAACTATTTTCAAGAGTTCTCAAAGAGTGGCCTCCAAGCCAGAGGTAAGTGACTCTATTTAAGTAAGGAGAAAATCTTTCTCTGTGGAAGTATAGGTTGTTATTACTCTCATTTGCCAGGCTATCTCAGATAATTTAACTCCACAGGTAGTCTTGTGTTTAGTTTTCCTGTAGAAGACACACACAAGCCATGTCAGCAATCTTGATTGTAAATAAATATAGGTTAAATGCAAAGCACACTGAAAGCCTGGCTCTAGGGCTTGCGATCTCTGGGTTCTGGTAATAAGGCCAGTTGGAGGTTGGGATGTGTTTCAAATCTCATATCAAGTCAGACTCCTTTTTTTCCCTTACGCATTTATTCCTTGCTCTGCTACAGTACTGCTGATTCCCCTCTGCCCACTACATTTCATCAGAAGCCAAAAATGTCAAACATTTCCATGTGTAAACAGATATCTGCTGGCCTTTTTTTTTTTCAATGCCTGTCATTATTATGAGAGGTGACAATGTAATCTGCCTCAGGCAACTCTATCTCCACCCATACCAGCCAGGTCATTCTCCTTTCATCAGAAAGGAGAGTGGGTCATCACATTTTAGTACATGTTGACACCACTGTTAATAAAAGCAAGATAAGAAGTGGCTGCCCTAGAGGTACCTTAGCCTCTGTTACCTGAAAGACACTTCACCTTTATGCACTGCGGCTGGGACTAGAGTGATGTGGCTATGGGCTCTATGTGCCACACCCCTCTCAACCAGGTCACAGGAGTTTTGAGGCACAGTAAGAAGACCTGATTCAGGAGAATCAAAAATGTTAGTATGGGCCAAGTGTGGTGGTGCACACCTTTAATGCCAGCACGTGGGAGGCTCACAAAGTAGTGCCACAAGCTCAAGTACAGCCTGCCCTGCATAGCAAGACCATGTCCCAAAAACATAATATTAAAATAAAATAAAACTATGACAGTAGTAAACTTAGAAACCTGCTGGCCAATAGTTTCTAAAACTTCAAGCTGGGAATTATTCATGTGAAAGAAATCTTACCCAAAATATAAGAACTTGAGTTGAGGTGTTCTCAGGCCCCTTATTCTCTAGCTACAGATCCTTAAAGGAGCCTAACATAATTTGAAAATCACAGGACCACATAGCACTTGAGGAATTCAAAATTAAAACTATATTCCTTTTTATTGTCTTTCTTGTTCTCTCCATGAGTGAACGTTTTTCAAGATCACACTTTATATTTAAAATCCCCAATTACATCCCAAATTACTTACAGGTAATCTAAGTAAGCAGCACAGAAAAGAAAAATATTCTTTACAACTTATCTTGAAAAGGATTCATGTGCTTTTACCATAAGGTAACTTAGCAATATGGAACTAGTCTTAAAAACTATATTCCTACCTTTGACCCAGCTGTTCTAGTTCTAGGAATTTACTGATTTAAAAAAAAAAAACAAAAAAAAAAAAAACACAGGGCTGAAGAGATGGCTTAGCAGATAAGGCACTTGCCTGTAAAGCCTAAGGATCCATGTTCAACTCTTCAGGTCCCACGTAAGCCAGACACACAAGGTCACGCATGCACACACGGTGGCACATGCACCCATCTTTGACTGCAGTGGCTGGCAGCCCTAGCATGTTAATTTTCTGTCTCACTCTCTCTCATTAAAAAAAAAAGAAGAAGAAGAAGAACCATATATATAAAACTCAAACTCAAGATGATGTCAGTAATTAGATACAGGACTATGAGAGAATGGAACATTGTGAGAAGCTCTTCAAAACGCCAAAAATCTTGCCCCAAATACTCCTGCAGGAAAGTCGCAGCCGGCTGGGAAGAGGGCTCCCTGGGTGAGCGCACTTGCTGTGCAAGCATGAGGACCTGAGCACCAGTCTGTAGTACTTATCATCTGTTGTTGTTGTTGTTGAAAAAGAAGGCGCTTCTGCTTGTAATTCCAAAAATGGGTGCTTATGAGAGACAGGAGGGTCACTGAGGCTCTGACCAACCAACCTAGCAAAGACACGCTCCAGGACAGGAGCAGATCTTCTCTGAAGGAAATAAGGCAGTGACTGAGGAGGCGTCTGTGCGTGCACATACACCCTCATGCAGACGTGCACACATCCGTACACACACACACTTGAGTGTTTATTTTGGTTGTTTTTGGTTTTATTTTTTTGCTTTTGAGCCAAGCCCAACAGACTGCCCTTTCTTTTATGAGAAGGAAGTGAGAGCAGGATGGGGGAGGGGAGATAAAGGACAGAATTGGCACACCAGGGTCTCCAGCCACTGCAATCTAACTCCAGATGTGTGTCTTTGCCCACTGTGTCACCTCGTGTGTCTGGCTTACGTGGGGACTAGAGAGTCAGACATGGGTCCTCAGACTTCACAGGCAAGCACCTTAGCCACTGAGCCATCTCTCCAGACCTGAATGTTTTCTGGGGTTTTTTTTGTAGTGCACACTAAGCTAGATATTGAAAGACGAGATGAATGAAAAACAGAATTCTTATCTCCAAGGAGCTCAGGTCTAGCAAAGTAAGCAGAGTAACAGATGCAGTGAGGGGTCCAAAAAACTGATGGTGGCAGAGTCAGCAGTATCTCAAAGAGGTGGCATTTGAGAAAATATTTTAAGTAATGTCTTTTTCTAGGTTCCAATGAGAAGACAGAAAAATATGATGAAAGAAACACACACACAGAATCAGTGTACATGTGACTCACTTTCTTACCATGGGGAATAAGCTAAGAAGTTATCAATGGGAGGGTAGGGGAAAGCATGAGCCACACATGATAACGAAAATGAGTTACACTGGAACTGTAGGAAGCCAGATAGCTTGAAAGTCTGGATTTTAACATGTTGTCAGAGCAAAATCCCTGAAAATGGTAAATAGGGGAGTGACAAGATCATTTTGCTTTCTCCTTTTTTTTCCTTTTGCTGTGCAGAGACTCAAACCCAGGGCCTCTACTGAACCACATCCCAGCTTTGACTTGGCATTTGTAAGGATACCAAAGGACATAACTGAAGGAAAATAAATCACAACTCCTGAAAGCCTAGAGCATCAAAAAGAATTGAGACACCAGAGACAGGAGGACTGCAAGACTACAAATGGAAAGACATTACCACAGAGGGAAGAACCTGAGTGAGCAGCATAAGAGGAAAGGACAGCTTTATTTCTTCTAGAATCCTCTTCTAGTTTTCTCAGGGCTATAGTCCAACTTCAAGCAGTTCTCTGCAGAAAAGGCCCACCTCAGTAGCACTTCTTCAACTCCCAAGACCTCCTCGGTAGCTCCTCCGCGACCCCCAGGACCTCCCCGGCAGCTCTTCCTTGACCACCCACATTACACTTGACCCTCTTGTCCTGCCTTATCTTCCTCTTGATATTTAAAACTACCAAAGCATCTATATTGATTTGTTCTCTTATTTATTTTCTGTCTTCCCATCCATAAGGTGGGCCCTATATAAACAGTCCTGAATGTATGCCAGGGCCTAGCATAGAGGAGTTCAATAAGTACTTGTGGAGTGACCTGAGTGAATATTTGAAGAGGAAAAAGGGAGAAAAGAAGGCAGGCAAGCAACTCAGGTTTAGTCTTAACTAAAATATGATGTCATATATTGAAAAAAAAAAAAAAAAGGTCAAGCTTTTAGAAAAATTGAGCTCTAAAAGTATATTTTCAACCCAAGCACTGTCTTAGGCTATTTATAAATCTTTTCTGATAACACTGAATATATAATTAAAGGGCAAAAGGAATCAAGGAGAACCTACCAGAAGTCTACAGAAATTCCCAGTCCAGTCCTTATGAATAAATATATCACCATTCATTTGGTGCATATTAGAATTCTGACTTTTTTCTGCATTTCAGGAAACTGACACTGAAAGGAGTAATTGACAGACCCATGGTGACATAGCTGAAAAAGGGCAAAAGCAAACTAAAACCCAGTTTGCATAACTCCAATCCATCCGCTACACAGCACTAGAAGCACAGCAAGTTTACAGGCCAGCACTTGTCATAGGCTTAAAAGAACACTTGTTAGGCTTTCACTCTGCTTCTCCCAGGTGAAGACACTTTTCAGTTCAGAGTTTCAAATTTGAAAGAAAAGATGGTGCTATCATTTGATTTTTAAATGTTCCCCAAAGACTATGTTTGGGTGACACTATGGGTAGGCTAGCGAGCCTTTAGGAAATAGGGCCTAGTGAAAGAGGTCTTTGGGTCATTGGGGATGTGCCTTGAGAGGGATAGTGGAACCCAGCTCCTTCCTCTTTTCCCCTATTTGCTTCTGGAGAATGAGGAAGGTAGCTGTGTTCTACCATATACTCCCCCCAGGATGAACTGCCTCTAGTCAAGCCCAAAAGCAACAGAACCAATCAATCATAGACTAGTGCCTCCAAAACTAAAGCAAAAGAAACCTTGTCTGTTTCTAAGTTGATTACCTCAGGTATTTATTAGAATGACAAGGGAAAAAAAAAAAAAACAGTTTTCACTGACACATTTTTCTTTATCTATGTAGTCTCAGAGTGATCTCAAGCAGATTTTTCTATATCTAAAAATGACACTGTATAAGACTGACCTCTGGAGTTGACTATGTTTGGGCTGAAGAGATGGCTTAATGGTTAAGGCACTTGCCTGCAAAGCCTACAGGAGTTATTAAAATGTTCTATGTTTGAGCTAGAAAGATGGATTAATGGTTAAGGCACTTGCCTACAAAGCCTAAGGACCCAGGTTTGATTCCCCAGTTCTCATGTAAGCCAGATGCACAAGGTGGCACATGTTTGCAGTGGTTAGAGGTCCTGGTGCACCCATTCTTTATCTGCCCCTCTTGTTCTCTCTAATAAATAAATATTTTTTTAAATATTCCATGTTTGAACTTTATGAGGAAAAAAATCATAATCGACATAATCATATATTCCTCAACTTCATTTTAAATTTCAATTCCTGCATCACAATCAAACTAATACCTCTTTCCCTTTTTAACATTCTATGTACACCAAGTAATCATTTCCCAAACACTGAGGACTAGCCTGGTATCCCTTAAACCACTACCTGAAAGCTGGTAGGATATGCAAAAGCAGACGCAAAGTTTAACTGACCAGATACTTGGATTTAAGCTGTGCAAATTGAAATTTAGACCACATGAGCAAACAGTCCACATCTTTCATCATCACAAGACTCAACCTCTCAGCCTGTGAAGGTCATTTGAATTTATGTAACCAAAAGAAAGAGAGAAAGAAAGAACGATAAGAAAAGAAGAAAGGAAAACTTATCTCCTGATTGAAGATACATTCAGCACTCTGATATTTTATGCACACTTGATCGTCCTGTTGACAGCCTTGGAAGTTAAGTAATATGGACTGCTGCACAGAGGTTTCAAACCTTGATGGAAACCAATGGCAGGCTCCTTTTGACAGTCAAATAATGACAAGCACGTTGCAGGCCACTGCCCGTCATTCACCAGCATCTCCAACCTGCTCCAACTGCTGTGCAGTGACTAAGTGGAGGGTCAGAGGTTAAGCTCCAAGAAGCCAGCAATGAAGGGCAACTGTCATGCACCACTGGCTATGGTGAAGCAGCAAGGAGTGGCTGTCTCCTGCAGAACATGCAAAACGCTCTCATTCTGTCCAGGCAGAGACACTTCTGAAGGTCCTAAATGAGACCACTGCCAATTCATGAAGCTCCAAACTGACAGCATGCCATTCAAGCTGTCTCAAATTTGACTTTTTTCCTATTTCAAATCACAAATGCATGCAAAGTACACAGTTAGGCATAACTCTTCAGCCATGGTTTTAAGCTTGCTATGCTTCTGGGCACAAACATAGCCTCAGACACATATACTTTCTCAGATGGAAAGAAAATGCAAAATTCTTCTTTAGGGAGTTTTTAACAAAGTACATAATTCAGAAAGGCACAAGAAAACCCACATATCAGCTTTTTTAGACAATGTCACAGAGATTGCCATCAGGATGGCCGAGCGGTCTAACACACTGCCTCAGAAAAGCTCACAGATGTCTATGAGAGAATCTTTAAAAGGATCATCTCATCATATCACAGTACTAAGAATATAACTACATAGGACTTACGGACTTATTCATTTTATAATCTCAAGTGCATAGTAGCTTATCAACATACTTCACAATTTTTTCACAAGATTTGTTTATAAAAAACAAAAGGATTCATAGTCCAGATACGACAAAAGTGCATCCTTATACAACTGCAAGTGCCGCCTGTTTACTATTTTGTTGTATAGGAGAATCACATGATCTGACATATGTATGTGTTAGCATAAAGCCTGCAAAGAGATTGCTTTGGCTTTAGTGAGATTTAAAAAAAAAAAGTCATATTTAGAAGACCTGTGATTGTCATGAAGTTGGGGCTAGAAAGATGGCTTACTGGTTATGGAGCTTTATTGTGAAGCCTAAGGACCCAGGTTCGATTTCCCAATACCTACACAAGCCAGATGCACAAGGTAGCACATGCATCCGGAGTTTGTTCGTAGTGGCTGGAGGCGCTGGCACACCCATTCTCTCCGTGTTTCTTTTGCTCTCTCTCTTGAAAATAACAGAATATTTTAAAAAGAATTAAGTTGGCTGGAGAGATGGTTTAGCGGTTAAGCTCTTGCCTATGAAGCCTAAGGATCCCGGTTCAAGGCTTGACTCCCCAGGACCCACGTCAGCAAGATACACAAGGGGGCACACATGTCTGGAGTTCGTTTGCAGTGGCTGGAGGCCTTGGCATGCCCATTCTCCCTCCCTCTCTCTATCTGCCTCTTTCTGTCCTCTGTCTCTCTCAAATAAATAAATAAAAATTAACAAAAAAAAAAGAATTAAGTTAGAAAAGTTTTCTCTTACCTTTTTCTTCAACAATAGTATTTCTAACCACAGACAAAGCTCTGTGTAACCCTTGGAGACAGCCCTTGAGGGTATGACTTGAAAATAAATCTTATATAATAGTATTGGTCTACACCAGCTTACACTAGTCAACTCTTTAAACCTTCATCACTAGCACCCATGCCTCCTGAAAGGAGCCTGGAAAGAAAAGAGAAGTCATCATTCATAAGGGGTGAAATCAAGACACTCTACTATGAAAGCCTATGCAAACAAAGGTCACCTAACAAGAATATAATTAGTTCCTTATATGCAGCTGCAGACAGCCTAACGTAAGTGATTTTAAGTATTCTATGTACATGTACCAACTTTCTACTCTGGAAAATAGCAATAACTGTGATATATCAATTCAGGTTACTTTATGTCGTTATGAGTAAGGAAAATATCTCAAGCCTCAAGTACACATTCATGCACTACTTGGATGGCTACTTTAAATATGTGATTCAAGCTGGGCGTGGTGGTTCACGCCTTTAATCCCAGCACTCAGGAGGCAGAGTTTGGAGGGATCGCTGTGAGTTCAAGGCCACCCTGAGAGTACATAGTGAATTACAGGTCAGCCTGGGCTAGAGTTAAACCCTACCTTGAAGAAAAAAATGTGATTCAAAGTAAAGTAACTAAGTGAACATTCTGTAGTGTAAGAGAACTTGATAAGGATTCAAGTATGAAGTGAATACTTCTCCCAGAGGGATAGCTTGAAGTGTAAAAAAAAAATCTCCTGGGCTGGAGTGATGGCTTAGCGGTTAAGCGCTTGCCTGTGAAGCCTAAGGACCCCAGTTCGAGGCTCGGTTCCCCAGGTCCCACATTAGCCAAATGCACAAGGGGGCGCACGCGTCTGGAGTTCGTTTGCAGAGGCTGGAAGCCCTGGCGCGCCCATTCTCTCTCTCTCTCCCTCTATCTGTCTTTCTCTCTGTGTCTGTTGCTCTCAAATAAATAAATAATTTTTAAAAAAGAAAAAAAAATCTCCTAACCAAACATTCAGACATATATGCATACAAAAATCACAAAAACTGGATTCACAGATGGGACCTTCTTCCCTAAATCCTTATATTCTAGATCTAGATGGGAAACCTCATATTCAATGTGAACTGACATAGGATAATAAAATGAAGTATCCCTATAGACACCAGAATCAAGTAATAACACTCATATTCCTGTATAATATCCTTTATTAAGGGTCTGTGGCTGATAAGCAACAAAAATAAACCAACAATTTAGGAGAGATGAGATTCCTGAGCAGATCTTAAGAAAAGATTCCTTTAGAGAAATTCAATGCTTAAACTGTCAGTGAAGTCTATGCAGCATTAGGAAATGGGAGTGGAATCTGAGTTTACAGTTTACAGCATAGAGCCAGGAGAAAATGCCCCTTGGGGCTTTCTTGCTCTGTGGCTTCACCTAAAGGGCCCTCATCATCCCATCATGAAGATGCACTACAGGAGAAATGTACCAGACATAGTACTGGAGTCATGAAATCCATCCTTTATGACCTACCCAAATATGTAACTGGGGTGTTGCAGTCTGGGTCGCATTGCTGTTAGAAATCACCCAACCAAGAGCAGCTTCTGGGAAAAAGAGATTTATTTTGGCTTACAGGCTCGAGGGGAAGCTCCACGATGGCAGGGGAAAACGATGGCATGAGCAGAGGGTGGACATCACCCCCTGGCCAACATAAGGTGGACTACAGCAACAGGAGGGTGTGCCAAACACTGGCATGGGGAAACTGGCTATAATGCCCATAAGCCCGCCCCCAACAATACACTCCCTTCAGGAGGCATTAATTCCCAAATATCCATCAGCTGGGAACCTAGCATTCAGAACACCTAAGTTTATGGGGGACACCTGAATCAAACCACCACATGGGGCAAGAGCAGTGGAAAAGAGTAAGGTGGGTGGACACATTATGGATTTGATAAAACTGAGCATGACAGTTTTTCATGACACTCAAGAGAAAAGAATGGTCCTGACATCTGGTCTCTCTAAGCCAGGACAAAGTGAGATACTCAAAACATGTCTGGGGAAAGAATCAATATGTGAATTCCCCAGTAGTCCTTATCAAACTTTTGACTGGGCTGCAGATCAAAGGAAAGCATCTGAACAGCACCACTTAGACACTTGATTCACATCCTCCAAGGACTAGGACAACAACTGCTCTGTTCTACTTTCCACATATACCCAACATCACTCCTTCCTGCCTTTCCCCATCCCAGCTGTCAATCTTAATATCTATGAAGTTCTTTTATCTCAACATAAGATTGAACAAGAGTCAAAATAAAAGTCACCAGATTCAGCAGCATTCAAAAGCAAGCAAATTAGTGACTAGCTATTCCAGTGCTCCACAGATCAGCAAGTAACAAAAATCCCATGGATGAGATGAAGCATGGAGCCTGTAGTCACAACACTGGACTGTGGCATGTGTTCCAAGTGCCAAGAAGAGCCAAAAGCCCCATAAACCCAGACCAAGATTACTCTCGGCCCTTTCCAAAGTGTCTATCTGTTGGCTCTTCCTTTGGTGATAAGGTGGCAAGGCCATATCATGGTAGTGGGGGGGGGGAGCAAAAACCTGCATGTTATATCTCAAATACTTTTAGAAATATTGGCTGCACCCTTGGGGTAGAGCGCCAAGAAGAAAGCTCAATGAGGGTGCTACTCTTGCTCATAACTGATCCTGTGAGACAAGGTACTTCTCTGAAGTGCCTAAGTGTTTCGAGATGATTCGTTTGGAAGTATGAGCTAAGTAAAGTAGGTGCCTTCTTCCCTCTCGCCAGCTGAACAAAGGCTAGGCATACTCATTTTACCATATTCATTGGATGGGGAACCATTCAGTGCAAGGAGTACCAGTTGCCTCCGGGTCATGAAATAATACTAAAAACTTTATAATCATTCATTGATTTAGTTTTCAGCATACTATATCATTTGAATCCAATGGGAGCATAAAGAGCTATTTGTGAGGTCAACCACGGTACAGACAGATGCTGACATGCTATTGATGGCAAGGTGGAAAGAAATTGCTAAATACAGCAGATCAATACCTCGTTTCACTGTTACAGCCTTCTGCAGACATAAAATATATATCTTTACAGCTACAAAAATAATAATAATGAAAGTGAGAGATAAATGCTCCCCTCAAGGTAAACTCTTTGATTAGCTAAGGGCAAAGGTGACAACAGCAGTTACACTAAAGTAACTTTATAGTCTTAAATAAAAACAGGAAGAAGAGCCGCAGATGAAATGGTGAAATGAATTGAGATACTAGGTGGTTTGGACATAACTCTTAAACAGCAGTGATAGATAATAAGCCTACATAATCTAAGGCTTTCCACAAAATACAAATACAGTTTTCTGAGATCCATTCTTTCATATGGTTTTATGGAAAATATTTCAAATCAAGTATTTCCTAATGTTGATGAAGAAGAGATAGAGAGTTTACATTAAATAAGTGTTCTTCAAAGCAAAGCAAAAACATCCAACTTCTAGTCTGTATGTTTTCTACTTTAAAGAAACATTGAAGCCAACCATATTCTTAGCACACTGCTAGGCACAAAAAATAAAATAAAATAAAATTTATAGCATGACTGGCCAACAAGATCTTATAATCTCCCTAAAAAAGAGAAAATTACATTGTGAAAACTAATAGATAAAAGCAACAATAAAATACCAAATTTAATATGCCCACACACAGAAGCAGTGCACACATACACATTTAGAACTGGTACCATGCATTCAGACATAGGAAATATAGTCAGTAAAGAAAGACTTGAGCAGAAAAAGCCTAAACAGCTTTATGAGTGAGGAGAGCCGAGCCTTGAGAAAAGTCCTCACTGATTGTTGAATCCAGCCCTGTATCAACGAGAGAGAGAAAAATGAGGGGCGGAGGGTCCTCTGGACAAGATACAGCCCCCTAACACATCCTCAGTGACACACTTCCTCCAGCCAGGCCCTACCTCAACTTTCCAGAGCCTTCCAAAATAGCACCACCAGTTGGAAGCCAAGCCCTCAACAAATAAACCTCTTTTGAGCAAATACTTGCTAGCCAGACCATGACGCCTACCCTACATTTTCCTGCTACAATGAACAATTTACTGCAGAAAGAAAAGTACTACACATTCCCATACTCTACCCAAAATACAATATAGAAATGTCACTGGTTATAGAAATTCTTCAGTGAACAATATTATCAAGGAGAATGTTAAATACCATCAGTCCATATTTGGGTATTGTTTATAATTTTAAAATAATCTGTCTGAGACTAATTTATCAGATGACACTCAGTCCCCAAAGATCACAAAGTGCCACTCCTCCATATAAACAAATGAAATAAATTAAAAATAAAATTCAGTGCAAAAGAAGCAATGAAAATGTAACTAAACTTGAGATGGAAGGAATATGTATCTGCCCTACCAAAAACTCAAATTCTGTATAAATTATAAAAATGGAAAATTGTTTTATCAATCGTGTCTTTTTTTAACCAATTCATATCAGTTATACTAGGTTACCAGTCTGTGGTTTGGAACAGCATAATGTCTCTAGCAGAGAAGATGGGACTGTAACTAAAGGTTTAGGTCCTAAGGCTATGCATACAGCCAGCCACTGTCTGTTGTGCTGCTCATCAAAATTACCCCAAGGGAACTGGAAGCAATAGCATGGCTGAGGGCAGGGCTCCTAGGTCTCGGGACACTCTACCACTCAGGACAGGCATCTGGAAAATGGGTCACCAGAAACTATCAACAAATGCTGCCTGTCAAGAAACTGTGCTTGGTGGTAGAGGAGAAAGAGAAGAATTTAAAAAACTAAATTCTGCTAATATTACAAGGAACATTAGTTATAACAGTTTTCTGCTCATAAGAACTTGATAATTCATCTATGGTTGAAAAGTAGAGTGGTAGACAGGTTTTGTCTTAAGTGATAGATTAGACAAAAACACTAAAAAAGGCTTCTACTTTATATCATATTTTTAAAACCAGGCCTTGGGCTGGAGAGATAGCTTAGTGGTTAAGGCACTTGCCTGCAAAACCAAAAGACCCGGGTTCAATTCCCCAAAACCTACGTTCGCTAGATGCACAAGGTTGCACAGGTGTCTAGAGCTCATTTGCAGTGGCTGGAGGCCCTCACATGCCCATTCTCTCCCTCTCCCTCTGCCTCTTTCTTTCAAATTAAATAAATAAATAAAAATCAAGGCCTTAAGCATAGTAAACATAGCTGTACCTCCCATCCACTAAAATCATATTTATGTTTATAAAATATGATTAGTCTCAAAATTCTTTCACATTCAGGGCGGAGAGTTGATAATTATCCCCATTTAACAGAGGAAACATCTCAGAGACTGAGCAATTTGTGCAAAGTAATGAGTGTATTGTTAGTGACATTTGTCATAGTAACTTAGCCACCAAGTACCGGGGAACTGCTCCCTCCACCATGAATATTCCTCACCACCACTTAACTATGTGGAAGTGGTGGTAGTCAGGGTATTCACTCAAGAAATATTAGTCTAGTGTCCAAGACTCTGCATGCACTATAGTAAAAAAAAAAAAAGAAAGAAATATAGCCTTGGGGACTAGGAGTAAAGCTCAGCAGTAGGACATTTTCCTAACATACTATAGAGGCCCTGGAGTTAATCCCTAATATTAAAAAATAAAATAAAATGCAGCCTATAAAGAGGAGAGAAAAAGACTGGAAAAAAATTACAACAGTAATATGTGCTGCAAAAAAATGCACAAATTGTCACAGGAACACAAAAGAGAAAATTATTTCACTATTTTAAGATTTTGAAGTATTTTCCATATAAAACAAGAATGAAAATAAGTGAAGTATTCCATTTCAAGAAGTTAAGCAAAGCAGAAGGAAAAAAAATCAATAAAAATAAAGGTAGAAATAAGTGAAAGAGAGTATAAACAAATTCAAGATCTAGTTTAAAAAATGGAAAGATTTGCCGGGCGTGGTGGTGCACACCTTTAATCCCAGCACTCGGGAGGCAGAGGTAGGAGCATCGCCATGAGTTCAAGGTCACCCTGAGATGACAGAGTTAATTCCAGGTCAGCCTGGACCAGAGTGAGACCCTACCTCGAAAAACCAAAAAAAAATAATAATAATAAATGGAAAGATTAGCCAGGCGTGGTGGCGCACACCTTTAATCCCAGCACTCGGGAGGCAGAGGTAGGAGAATC
This sequence comes from Jaculus jaculus, assembly GCF_020740685.1. NCBI lineage: Eukaryota > Metazoa > Chordata > Mammalia > Rodentia > Dipodidae > Jaculus > Jaculus jaculus. The sequence goes on along the minus strand of NC_059102.1, from coordinate 237,800,399 downwards.
ACTGTGAGTTCGAGGCCACCCTGAGACTCCATAGTGAATTCCAGGTCAGCCTGGGCTAGAGTGAGACCCTACCTCGAAAAAAAAAAAAAAAAATGGAAAGACTTCCCAAAACATGTCATTCATGGGCTGGAAAGATGGTTCCAACATTAAGGCACATGCCTGCAAAGCCTAAGGACCCACATAGAAGCCAGATGAGCAAGATGGTGCCTGTTTCTAGAGTTTGTTTGCAATAGTAGCTGGAGGCCCTGATGCACCCATTCTCTCTCTCTCTCTCTATCTCTCTCTCTCTCTCTCTGTCTCTCAAATAAATATTTTTCGAATGTAATTCATTTTGAAGAGGAGACCTAAATTCTGAAAATTATGAAGGAACTGGACAAATGAAACGTGAACTTTAAAAACTGTAATACCATACAAAATTCTATACTAGTAAGCCTGAGTATACACATACTGTTCAATGTCATGATGATAAATTTGAAATTTTTCAGTTCTGAAAAAAACATAATAACCAAAATGTACTCAAGAAGATGAAACTGTAACAGGGACAGAGCTCTAGGTGAATGTTAAAATGGTAAAACCCTACTGAACATGCGCAAGGCTCTGGATTCAACTGCTAACACCATGCTGAAAAAATGATTAAATAGGCAATATAACTACAAAAGATATTAAAGAAGTTATCCTAACATTTTCTCCCACATTACATGAAAAGTTGTACTTAGTTTACCCTTCTAAGAGACAAATAAGCATGATGCATTACAAACACCTCCCAAATAAAGGAGGAAAATGCTGCAATTAATTTTAATATACTAGAATAATATGATAGCAAAACTTGATGGAAGGAAGCTCAAAAAAGAATATACATACATATATACATACACACACATACACACACACACACACACACACACACACACCAATTTTACCTTCTACACTGCTGAGCCTCACTAACTGTAGTTGAACTGTGTGACTGTATTGCATATACTAAATATGGCTCATTCAGAAATTCTGATATAAACGCATAGGTGGGATACCACCCTCAACTTCTAATCACCACTATAGGTCCTTTTTTTTTACTTTCCTAACTGAAATGCTAAAAAGCTGAATTGAGCAATATGTTAATATAACCAAGCAGGGTTTATTGTAAGGAACCATTATGAGAAACTACTAAGAAATTAAAATATATGATTAGAAGTGAAACATTATATAAATAGATATCAAAAAAAGACAAATATTGAATATAAGTCCTTATTAAAAGAATGAAGGAATCAAAGATTACTACTAACAGCTAACATTATACTTCATACTAAAATCACAAACTATTACAAACATGACACTATAGTTGTAACTTCTAAACAGTATAATAAGGAAGAAAATAAGGAAGAAGTTATTATAGGAAGGAAGACCAAGTTATATTTGCCAATGAGTAGATTATCTATCTACATATATTTCTTAAAACATAGAAAAATCAGCCAGGCATGGTGGTACACACCTTCAATCCCAGCACTCGGGAGGCAGAGGTAGGAGGATCACCGAGAGTTTGAGGCCACCCTGAGACTACATAGTTAATTCCAGGTCACCCTGGACCAGAGTGAGACCCTACCTCGAAAAGCAAAACAAAACATAGAAAACTCAACCAAAAATTTTAGAAGGGTAAGAATGCACTTTGAATTGTGGCCAACTATAATAGTGTGCATGCGCGTGTATACACACACACACACACACACACACACACACACACACAGTCTTTTTATTGATCATAAAAAAATCATAACTCAAAGTATCCCGTTTGCAAAAAGCAGTGATCTAAAATGTAATGCCCAGGAATAAACTCAAAAGATAACCAAATAACGATGCATGGAATGACTCAGTTTCTAAAGATCATAAATGAAAATGAAATAAATGTAAAGTCACATAATTTTATTAAATAAAAACATTTACAATAGTTCAATTCTTTCCCAATTAAGACATAAATTTAATACAGTAGCAATATACCAAAGGTTTGCCGAGGCATGGGGGACCTTGAAAAATGATTTTAAGTTGTCAAAAAAGTACTCAGTGCCAAAAACGAGCTATGGAACTTCTGAAAACAGAATAATCTTATGTCTTTGTATTTCTAGATGTTTAAAGATATTACGGAACTGTGATTACTAAAATAGAACATCAGAGCTAGGGAGATGGTTCAGTGGTTAAAGGCATTAGATTGCAAAGCCTACTGTGAAAAACCCTGATGCACAAAAGAGGTACATGCATCTGGAGCTCATACGTACTAGCAGGAGGCCCCGGCATGGCCAATTCTCATTTTCAATCATTCTCTCTCTCTCTCTCTTCAAATACACAAAAATATTTTTAAGAATCAATAAAATAAATAAACAAAACAGTACATCAACAACAACAAAGCAAAGTACCAAATCCAAAGTGCAGCTGCATACCTAGGCATGGAAGAGTGCACAATGCAGCAAAGATAGATAGTCACCAGCTGGGGAGGAAAACGTGAGGTATCTACTCAGACTATATACCAACTAAGTTCCAGAAGCAATATAAGTAAGAATTATATGAAAAGTATTAAAATATAAATGAAAGAACATAAAAGTGACCAGTCATCTTATATTGTGATGGGAGAAAGTAAAAAGAAACTTTCAAATGATAAAAACTATACAAGTCAGACAATAAACAAGGTGGGAAAAATATCTTTCACATGACTGAAATATTAATATCCCTACAAAACATTCTCATAAGTCAGAAAGAAAAGGAGAAACTATGAAAGCAAAATAAATCCAAAGGAACTGTATTTGGCCAGTAAACATGGTAGGAGGGAACCCATCTAAATATAATCATTAAAAAGTCAGGGGCTGGAGAGATGGCTTAATGGTTAAGGCATTTGCCTGCAAAGCCAAAGGACCCTGGTTTGATTCCGCAGTGGCTGGGGGCCCTGGAGTGCCCATTTTCTCTCTCCCTCCCTCTCTCTCTCTGCCTTGTTTTCTCTCTCTCATAAATAAATAGATTAAAAACCTTTTTTTAAAATCATAAGTTCTTTCCACAGTGAGTAACTACTTCTCTTCCAAGTTGGCAAATATTTTTGTTTTCTCTGAAAGGATTACCAATAAAGCATTTTCATGCATTGCTTCTTAAAGCAGAACTTGGCATCACCTCCACAGGCAGCAATTTGACAATAAGAAACAAAAATCTTTACAAATGTTGTCCCATACAGCTTCTCTTCTTTCCATTTACCAAATGGAAAATTCCAGAGATTTGCAGAGATGAATGTGCAGAATGTTCACCAAAGGATAAACTATAATAGAAGGGGGGAAAAAAATCTATGTGATGGATCACTATAATGATAAGAAAAAAATATTCACAATAGGCTGAATACTGGTGAGAAAAAAAGCAAAGGACACAAGATGTTTTCAACTTTTGTTTAGAATGTTTATGTAAATGTAGATCACAAATATATTTTTAGCCTTAACAATATACGTAAATGTATATCATAAATAATCTGAAAATAAAAGGTCATACTGCATATGTTGTACCTAGAATGAGCTCAATGATAATATTCTAAACAAAATCACAAAATAAAATAATAGTGGTTATCTGTCTAGAGTAGACTTTTCCTCCAAAAAAAAAGAAAAACTTTTTAGTTTCTCTAAAATATAGTATTGTTGTAATTTCAGCAATATTTAAGTAAAAAATGCCTCACTATCTTATGTTATAACATTTATAAATCTGGCTATCATAACACATGTGAAAAATAATTTCATTATGATAGTAAGTTATAGTAGCTGACACTTATATAAGCCCATTACAATCCTACATGCTTTACACATACTAACTCACTTAATCTTTACCACTATCATCCCCATTTTGTAGATGCGGATAGAAGCTCAAGAGGACAATGTGACTTGCCCTCCACCACTCAGGTAGCAAGAGCGGGGAAGGGAACAAGGCAGCCTGGCTCCAAACCCCATGCCCGGAACCTCCACAGACGACTGTCTCTCCTAATAACTACACTCAAAAGCTATTTGACTGATTTATAATACAAATGCCAGAATATAAACAATTAAAAAAGCACTATCCTCATTAAAGCTTCCCTATGATGGTCACCGATCAAAACGTCTTTGGAAATTCTTCCTTTGACTATCTCCGGGGCATTGTAAACAGGTCTCCTATGAAGGAAAGAGAAAGAAAGTTCTCCCAAACAGGTAGGACCCATCCTAAGCAAGTGTTAAAGTGACTAAATGGCAGACTTCTGCTCCGGGATACAGCAACCAAACCCTGAATGTCTGATTCACACCCATATCCAATGCTCGCTGTTGCGAACTTCACTTACAATGGATTTCAGCACTCTACAGCACACACATCATCGTAATTATTGGTTTACGTGCCTCATTTCTACTGAGCTGAGGCCATCAATGCCAAAGATTATATACTTTGTCTTTAAGTCTCCAGCCCCTAATACAAGCCCTATCTCCAAAGAGTACAATTAACTAAACAAAACCTTTAATGAACTCCACCAAGAATGCCACTCAAATGCCTGGAGCAATGGTACATGTGTGAAGTAAAAATACTGCACAGAAAGCACCTGAATCTATAAACATACGCACATAAGGAGTGTGAAAGGAGATTACAATGAAAAATGGAAATTTAAAGAAACAGTTCCCAAATTTCTAAATATTATGGAAGATGGAAATCAGTTCTCAACAAATCTTCTTATAATAGTTTCCAGCTAGAGTCATTTCTCACAAAACACAAGAGGAATGGATATGCCTCATTGTCAAAAAGGCAATCTCCTGAACCAAGGGTGCAGAAATATCCATAAACTTCCTCAGACAATGCAAAAGCACATCTGCTTACGCAGAAGACACCAGCATGCATCCTGCCGATGGGTTCCATCGACAAAGCACAACCTGGTGCCTGAAAAATAAATCAAAGAACCTCAAATCCCTGGTACTTATTGACATTTGCTACCTGCAAATTTCTAATATGTGCAAGATGAGTCAATTTTTATTTACAGCACAAACCACAGACTGAATGTAAAACAAGATGCTTAATAAATCCAGAGAACCATAAAACACCAGCATAACTCAGACAGCAAGACAGACACTCACTCCTTAATTAAGTGGGTGATGTTCTGCTTAAAACAAAAAGACAACCCAGGGCTATAGCTTAGATTAAGCACTCTGTTGCGAGGGCAACGCCAGCCATTTTCAAGGCAATGGCTTTAAATCATGAAAAACAAACCACTAATAGTCTGTATTCAATAGTAAGTAGACAGTCAGGGCACAGACGGATTTAGAGTAACACATTTTCAGTTATAACAAGTACTTTTACAGAGGATTAGTATCTTGATGGTCTGATCAATATGAGGCACCGCTGCTATTTCAGATGAAGAGAAAATTGCCCCTCTGGTAATAAAGTGTGCGTGTCCTCGTTCTCCTTCATTTGCTCAGTCCATTACTGTAATGGTTCCAGCATTAACAGCTGGGACAATTTAAGCAGCAGGGGTCTGATGAATTTAAAAGCTGGGAATACTGGCCCCCCATCCTCTCCTCCACAGGCCACTCTTCTGCCTGGCTGGGCTTCCAATACAAGGATCGTGTTTTATGAGAACAATGACTGCTATTTTCCAATTATGGTCTCATTAATAGTGTTACCAGCCAATAACGTGACGAAAGCAAAAATTGCTCCCAGCATATTGGCTGCTGATTCGGCAAAAAAATTCACACTATTTACCTAAATAACAAGATTGACATGACAACAGGCTGCAGTCCACATAAACTGTAATGTTTGCATTTGCTTGCCTGGTACTCGGCTCATATTCTCAAGCAAAATAAAAACGCAGAACATTCATGCTGACAGGAGAAAAAAAAAATCATCAGCAGAATTTTCCATCTCTGTTTTCAAGAAATGCCAAACTGGAAAACAGTGAGATAATGGACTGCTGTACATAGAAATAGAAAATCCATATTAATGCAGCCCTGAGACTTTAATCATGCCCAATTCAGCAGACGGAGTTAAGGCTGCAACATCAGCCCGTTTTATATTATGAGTGGAGAAACGTGGGCCCTCGAGGCTCAGCCTTGAATGATCCAGTCACTAAATGAAGGTGCCAAAGGGCAGACTTGGGCTAATGTAGAAATCAGAGCTCTGAGTTTTCTGATCACAAACACTTAGGAAACCACAGATGCACTGCCAACCTGTCTCCTCCTCAGACCAGAGGCGACCTAATTTGGTCCTTAGAACTGAGTTTCTTGCTTGATTTCTACCAGCTAAGAAGGTCTCAGTGGCCCCTTCATCCACATGGCAGTTGGTGAACAAAAGGGCAGGCATGGTCACTTGGCAGACAGGTCATTTCCAAAACCAGAGAGCAAAGAAATGATGAGTACAGCCACAGGGCAGACACTTAGGAAGGAAAAGCCAAGCCCAGTAGTCACACTAGTGGAACAGAGAGCGGGAAATGCCACCCTGCTACTCAAGTGGCAGAGAGCTTTGATTCATTGAGATGAGTAAGGGCGCTAGTCTGCTGTACGGTGCCGTCCGCACAATACCATTAAGGACATGGTATAGTACACTTAAAAATGTATTCAGAGGACAGATCTCCCACTAAGGGATCATACCACTATTAAGAATGTTCTATATGCAAACCTACAGCACTTATTCAAGGCTTAGCTTTCAAACCAATGTTCGCCTTGCACAGAAGCCAAGAAACCATATTTGAAAACATATCTCCAGCAATGCAAACTGTAACCTCCAGAGTATGCCCTGACCTAACCCAGCAGTATCCAAGATTCCTTGGGCTTCTATGGTGAAATCAACCAGTGAGGCAGCTTTGTATGCTAACACAAAGTCAGTTTACACCATATTACATGAACAAGCTGAGCAGAACTCAAAATTCACTTCTCCAAATGGTGCCTTTTTCCTTAAGGCTCCAAAAAAACTTAACTCTAAGTCAGATTTTCAAAATAACTTTATCAGGTCATCTACCCCTGTACACCTATAATCCCAGTGCTCAGGAGGATGAGGCAGGAGTTCAAGGCCAACATGGGCTACACAGTGAGTTTGAAGCCAGTCTGGGCTACATAACCAATTTTTAAAAAATTTTTTTAATTTAAAAAAAAAAAGTAGGAAGGAAGAGGGGGGAAAAATAAATAAATTTATCATTAAAAAAAAAACTAATAACAAAGACACCAAATCTAAAAGAAAATAAGCATTGTGCTAAAAGAGAACACTAGAAACAAGTTTTGACAATGACTAAATCATGTGTTCAGTGGAAGAGGCTTGCTTCTCAGAATTAATGTCTGCACCTTTACTATGTGACTAATTTAAAATCCATAAGTACCTAATCATCTTCCATTATTTCAAGTTCCACTTCCATCTCTCACTATTAGAAAGCCTCATGGCCAATAACAAGTGGTACTCTTGAGAATTCATTTAATACATATTTATGGAATATTTACTCTGTGCCTGACAAAATGTTAAGAACTAGGATAAATAGTAAATGACATCACATTTTTTTAAAAAGTGGGCCTTAATTTCTTGAAGTATATAATCTACACATCAAAACTTGTATTGCTAAATTCAGTCACAATAAATCTACTCAGTAGTCAGGCAACCAGTGTCATAATTACTAAGGGTCATATGTATTGTATAGCATATGTCAGAGACTCTTAGCACTCAATCTTCCTTCAACAGATATTTATTAATGTTTGTTATGTGGAAGACTCTTCCCACATACACTAGAGAGAGTATGAGGTAAGATAATGGCTGTCATAACTTTCTAAGACTTCACCCTGTGTATATATATATATATGCGCATATACTGAGGATTGAACCTAGGGAGTGTCCTGTGCCTGCTAAGCAAGAACTCTACAACTTATATACCCAGCCCTCTAAGACTTGTTTAAATTATTTTATTTATTTATTTAATTGAGGGGGGCAGATAGAGAGAAGAGATGCACGTACCACCTGGGTGTCTGGCTTTATGTGGGTAGGGGGAATCAAACCCAGGTGGTTAGGCATTGCAGGCAAGCACCTTAACTGATCAGCCATCTCTAATCCTAATACATTTTTGAATGGCAAAGGTTGTTGTAAAAATGAACCCTGACAGCCGAGCATGGTGGCATATGCCTTTGATCCCAACACTCAAGAGGCTGAGATAGGACAATCAAAGAGTTTGAGGCCAGCCTGGAGTTACAGAGTGAGTTCCAGATCAGCCTGAGTGGGATTAAGACCCTACCTCAAAAAAAGCAAAACAAAACAACAACAACAAAAAAAATAACAAACCTGGAGCCAGGCGTGGTAGCACATGCCTTTAATCCCAGCCCTTGGGAGGCAGAAGTAGCAGGATCACCATGAGTCAAGGCCACCCTGAGACTCCATAGTGAATTCCAGGTCAGCCTGGGCTAGTACAAAAACCTACTTTGAAAAAAAAAAAAAAAGAACTCTGGAAATAACAGAAAGTAACAACAATGCATTGTTACTCAGTAGCTTAGTACAATAATTTTCAAGGGAGGTATTTAAATTGGGTTGGAATCTATAATCAAATAAACTAATCCTCTCTCCACTTATAGAAGGTAACAAAGCCCATAAAACAGCAATAAAAGCTGATCTACTGGAGAAGAGATGAGACAAAAAACAAGGGTGGATTAAAGACATGGGAAAATATGGACTGGAAGACAGTGAGTGGAATCTTTCAAGTGAGGTTTTATCTTTGTGCCTCCTGCAAAATATATATACTTGCTCCCCATTCTTGTCTCTACACATTCAACTTCTAAACTTGTTTAAAGTGTCTTTTGCATGCTAATGAAATGGTAGGTGGTTGGCAGCCCCTAAGAAGTACTGGGGCTTAGAAAAATACTATCTTGAAGTAGGGTGTTTGGGCATGCTGTGTGCCCTGAACACTGGAAGACTTCTGAAGAAGCCTCAGAACCAAGGTCTTTCTTACAAAGGAGAGGATATGTTGGGAATTCTAAGTTTCTCTATGTTCTGGATCAGAATAAGCCTTAGATGGCTTACCTAGTTTGTCAGTCATAAAATCTTCTAAGACCCTCATTTCGCAAAGGGTCCTGCCCCATGCTTGGGAGGAAGGAATACACAAAGAGAAGGTATGAAGAATCTAGCACAAAGGCCTTACTCCATTTCCAAGTTTTGGCATATGGCACTGTTTTATCCAATCACATGTCTACATGGCTGACTTCGTTATTTGCCTAAGCATAAAAATTGTTGGTTTTCATGGAACTTTGTCGGGGGGGGGGGGGGAGAGCTTCATTCTGGAAACAGGTAAAACTAATTAAATTTGTTGTTCTTCTTTAGCTTTTCTTTTGTTGTAGGAGTCAGCTGTGGCTCCTGTAGTACTAAAAGGTGTATCACATCTTTCCACCCTTCAGGATAGGGACCCCATCCTGCACAAAGGAAAGGTGTATGAGTTAAGTTGGTTACAGTTGGTCAATGATAAAATTATTTAGTCATACATAATGAAGCTTCCAGAAGAGGGAGGTAGATTTGGTGATTAGTGGTTTTCTTATCACTGTTAACAAATCGCTGAGCAAAAACAACTTACCAGCCAGGAACGTTGGTGCACGCCTTTAATCCCAGCACTCTGGAGGCAGAGGTAGGAGGATCACTGTGAGTTCGAGGCCACTCTGAGACTCCTTAGTGAATTTCAGGTCAACCTGGGCTACAGTAAGACCCTACCTCAAAAAAAAAAACTTACCAAAGCAAAGATTGATTCTAACTCAGGGTTTCAAAACATAACAGTGGGAAAGGCATGGTGATGCAGAGCAGTTCTTATCACAGGGGCCAAGAAGTAGAGAAAATGAAAAAGCTAGTTAGTTACTTTCTGGCTTTCTCCTTTTTCACTGTTTTGAGTGCACTCCAACCATGGAATCATGGGATGGTACCGGCCATGTACACAGTAGGCCTTCACCCTTCAGTCAATCCCATGAAAAATGTCCCCATAGACACTGCCCAACGTGTACCTCAAACTCCAAGGTAAGCCTAAATCCAGTCAAGCTGACAATGAAGACTAACCATCACAGCCAGTTCTGGGAGCTTCTGGAGAGCTGAACATGTGGCAGTTCCTGGAGGGTGGCATGTCTGGAGAGGGCACAGCAAATTGGCAACACTCCCCTACCCCTGGCCCTGAGTATCTCATCTGTTTTGCTTGGCTGTGTCCTGTATAATATCCTTCGTAATAAACTCATTAGTGGTTCCATGACGTCTGTGAGAAAATTAATGAAACCAAAGGAACAGATCACAAGAGCCCCATTTATAGTCAGTTAATCAGAAGCACAAGTAAACCTGGGTGTGAAACTGGCATCGGAAGTGAAGGGCTGTCACATGGCACTGAGCCTTTATCCTGATGGATCTGCTACCACCTCCAAGTAGAGTCATTATAGTTTGAATCTGAAATCTACCCCACCAGTTCATGCTATTTGAGAGATTGTGCAACCTTTTGGATATGAGGCCTGGCTGGCAGATATAGGTCACTTGAAGTAGGACTTGGAAAGTTACAGTCTGGCCCCTGGTTCCAGCAGTGTTTCCTGATCCACCATGATATGAAAAGCATCCAACACATGATCCCAACACCATGTACTCTGGCACTCCTCTATCAGGATGGACTGAAACTTCTAAAGATTGATCCAAAAAAAAAAAAAATCCTTCCTCCTTTCACCTGTTCTGTCAGGTATTTTGTCATAGCACTGCACAAAGGAGCAGTGTCAGAAGTAAGATGAACTGGAGAACCCCCAGGAAAGCAGGCCCAGGGAGGCAGCTGTGGAGGAGGAGGGCCAGTTACTGACAAGCCGGGGTGGCAGGCGACAAGAGGCTGGGCTCAGGCAGAGAGATGCATAAGGAAAGCCCCAAAAGCAGACCGCATCAAATGAAAATAACCAAGTGTGAGGGCCCTGAACCGGTGGTCAGTGGGTGTATCAACCTCTGGAGTCAGCCATCTGCTTTACCTCTTTGAGTCCTGGTGTGCTTTACAATGCTCAGCTCTGCAGGGCAGTTCATACGCAGGTATCAGAAACATGAAGATGTCCTCTCTACCAGCAGAGATCTTAGTGCTGTGGTTACTGCCACATCCCAACAGACTTGAGACCACTCCCCTCTCCCCACTCCCCGAAGAAGAACAGCAGTCACCCAGGAGATAAAATTGGGGGGGAGGTCTTGGGAGGGTGAAAGAGGTCACCTAGCCCAGAGATTGCAAAACTTAGAGCCAACAGAGGCACAAGGTAAACAAAGAAGAGAAACTATCAAGATGTAGACAGCTCTAGCAGACAGCAGACGCTTGTCCAATAGACTCAGAAACAGCGTAAGCCATAGGAAAGATAAGAGTCCACAGTTCACCTGGCCTCCCTAGCCAGCCCATGCACAGAACTAGAAGTCTGCAATTTTTGAAGACACAGAAAGAACTGAGTTGTCTGATCTTTATAGTTTCCTTTCTTCTTTGTAAAACAGTATTTTTACTTTACCATATTTTTAAAAACTTTATTACCCTTCATTCATTCAATTGCCTACAATTTGTTTTCATTGCCAGGTAAACTCCCCCACCCCCCTTAGTCTTTGGCCTCTTTCTTCCTCCATACTACAAAAACACTTTGAGGTATTATGACTTTATCTTATTTTGCTTTTTAATATACTTTATTTTTTATTCCCCTTCTTATATTTATCTAATTTTGTTCCTGGGCTTTTTGTTGCTGGTAAATCTTTTGTTAATATTTTTCTAGCCACTTATTCTTTCCTGTGCCCTACATAACATTCTTCTCCACTCCTATTTCCTTTCTTTTATTTAACCTCACTTCACGTTCCCTGCCCTATTCCTTCATTTCGTTTATTTATCTTTCCATACTAACCCTTTACGGCACTTTACAGCAGCTCTGCCATTTTCTGGTTTCTGTCACCAGTGATGTATTAGTGCTACATTTATAAGTGTGCATGTACATCTTGTGTGGTTTGGCATTGGTGCTGTTACAGTCATTTTCTCTTATCAGTGACACTGAGAACTGAGCCCTCAAGAGTAGCCTACTCAATAAGAAGGCCCACTCAGAAATAATCAGAATATCCAAAGCAAAAGATGTGCACTTTACACCAAGAAATGTAAAAAGGGGTGGGGGGGAGCTGGAGAGATACCTCAGCAGTTAAGATGCTTGCCTGCAAAGTCTAACAACCCAGGTTCAATTCCCCAATACCCATGTAAAGCCAGATGCACAAAGTAGCATGTATATCTGGAGTCTTTGCAATGGCTAGAGGCCCTGACATGCCCATTGGCTCACTCTCTACTTGAAAATAAATATTTAAGGAAAAAAAGAAATATAAAAAGGCAGGACAAGGGCTGGAGAGATGGCTTAGCGGTTAAGCGCTTGCCTGTGAAGCCTAAGGACCCCGGTTCAAGGCTCGGTTCCCCAGGTCCCACGTTAGCCAGATGCACAAGGGGGCGCACGCATCTGGAGTTCGTTTGCAGAGGCTGGAAGCCCTGGCGCGCCCATTCTCTCTCTCCCCCTCTATCTGTCTTTCTCTCTGTGTCTGTCACTCTCAAATAAATAAATTTAAAAAAAAAAAAAAAAGGCAGGACAACATTATTCCTAAAAGACAGAAGAGCCCTCTAATCTAGAGGGGTAATTATAAGATTCCCCCCACATATACATGTACCTAAAACCATGAGTAATAATGAACTTTATAACGACTGTGTTTTCCTATAATTATATACTATGATAAATATTAATATTAATTTCAAAATGAGGCATAGTAAGAGATTAACAATAATAAAAAAAAAAAAAAACAGAAAGCTGGGTGTGGTGGCACACTCGGGAGGCAGAGGTCGGAGGATTGCAGTTGAGTTCAAGGCCACCCTGAGACTCCATAGTGAATTTCAGGTCAGCCTGAGCTAGAGTGAGACCCTACCTTGAGAGAGAAAAAAAAAAAAAAAAAACAGAACAATGTAAGACTATACAATTATAAAGGTTTGTGAATGTGTCCTTCCCTCTCTTGAAAGAGTCAAGACAATTAGTAGCTTTGGACCATAGGGAAACATAAGTAACTGAACACACAGCACAGAAAGTGAAACCCTGTGTCAGAAGGACTGCATTAGGGTGGGTGAAGCTCCCATGGAAAGGAGCAAGGCCACGTGAGTCTAGTTCCAAAAGAGCGTGCTCTGTGTTGCAGATACTCTACTTGTATGAGAGACCCAGAAATCCCAATGTTCAGGTAAAATCTTTCCATATTACTTTTGTTGGGGTTTCTGTTGTTGTTGCTTTGTTTGCTTGTTGTGTTTGTATTTCAATATTTTGTTTATTCATGGGGGGGAGAGAATGGGTGCACTGGGGCCTCCAGCCACTGCAAATGAACTCCAGACACATGTGCCACCTTGTGCATCTGGTTTACGTGGGTCCTGGGGGATCAAACCTGGGTTCTTAGGCTTCACAGGCAAGTACCTTAACCACTAAAATGTCTCTCCAGCCCACCTGTTGTTTTTTGAAACAGGGGTCTCACTCTGTAGCCTGGGCTTCCCTGGATCTAATTTTGAAGCTCATACTGGCCTCAAGCTTGAAAGATAATCCTTCTGCCTTGGTCTCCCAAGTGCTGGGATTACAGGTATGAGCCACCACACCTGGCTATCCCTACACTTCCACCTTGTTGTTTTGTTGTGTTGTGTTGTATTGTTTTTTGAGGTAGAGTCTCACTCTAGTCCAAGCTGACCTGGAATGCACTACGTAGTCTCAGGGTAGCCTCAAATTCACAGTTATCCTCCTGTCTCTGCCTCCTGAATGCTGGGATTAAAGGTGTGTGTCACCACTCCCAGCTCCACTTTCTTTTTTAAATGTATTTTATTTATTTATTTATTTATTTGAGAATGAGAAAGAGGTAGAGGCAGAGAGAAAGAGAAGGGGTGTACCAGGGCCTTCTGCCACTGCAAACGAACTCCAGATGCATGCACCCCCTTGTGCATCTGGCTTACATGGGTCATGGAGAATCGAACTGGGATCCTTTGGCTTTGCAGGCAAACGCCTTAATGCCAAGCCATCTCTACTGCCCCCGCCTCCACTTTTAAGCATGCAAAAATAACTCTGAAGTTTTCAAACTCAGTTCACTGGGGTTAAATAAAACACCTATGTAGCCAAGATGAGTATGTGAACTACATATCTGTGCTCATCAGAAAAGCACACACTACCACCAAACACAAGAAAGCAGCAGGTAAGAACGCAGCATGCCTCAGACACACCTGTGCTCCCCATAAAACGCCAGTGCTTTTCACAGCAGAGGAAGGGAAGGATGGATTTAAATAACATGGAAAACAAACAGATCCAGGGCTGGTAGGTAGCTCAGTGGAAGAGAATCTGCCTGGTATGACAGATATTCTGAGTTTAATCCCAGCACCACAAAAACGCAACACAACAATCATCAAGGAAGTCAGCTTACTGAAGAGACAAGGCAGCTGGAAGGAATAACCAAAATAGATAACAGGACAATTACTACATAGAAATAGAGCTTTTGGATTAAATAAGATCCCTATCAACATTAGCCTTTCTGAAATTGATAACTGAAAGTACATATGTATAAGAGAATGCTCTTCTTATTAGGAAATGCATACTGAATATTTAGGGGTGAAGAGAAGTATGTCCATTTACTCTGGAATGGTTCATTAAAAAGAAATTAGGGGAACTGGAGAGATAATGGCTCAGTGGCCAGCAAAGCCTAAGGACCCAAGTTTGCTTCCCCTGTACCCACGTAAAGGCAGAGCACAAGACGGCACATGTCATTTACAGTGGCTAAAGGCCATGGTGCATCCATTCTGTGTCTTTCTCTCATAGTTAAAATAAATAGGGCTTGGATATAGCTCAGTGCTAGTTTTCCTATTACGTGCAAGGACTTGGGTCAATCTCTAGTACCACAAGAAATTATACTAACCATAACAGTAAAGATTCATGTGTATGGTATAGAGTGGGGAGGTGCAATAATGCTGACGCTGACAGACAAAGATGTTAACGCCTAAATCTAAACAACAGGAATGAGTTCCGTGTTCTTTTCTTGCAGCTCTTCTGTAAGTTTTATTTTAGAATAATAAATCAAATCAACAGGAGAGTGGGAGGAACCAACTCAAACATTCAACTAAGGCCATATGTATTCTGTCCTTGCTTAGTGGCCAAAACTAATACCACTGGGTTCTCACAGCAAGCAGCCAGGCTTGTCTCTAGTTTCTGGCTGAAGACAGAGGCACAGATAAAGAATCCACTATGCTAAGAGCAAGGAAACAACAGAAATAATGTTCTAATTCCATTTTATGCCTTATAAGGCAAGCTCATTTTATCTTTTTTTTTAAGAGCGTGTGTGTGTGAGAGAGACATCTATGTATGTTACACCATGGTACATGCAGGGGGGAGGAGAGACGTATCAGAGGACAAATTCAAGGTGTCCATCTGCTATAGGAAACTTTCCCCCTGGGGAGACATAAACATAAGTCTTCACCCAAGATAAGACTCACATGACAGAGCCAAGTACAATTACACCAATGCCAGTTTAGAGACCCAATAACTGTACTTGGGTTACTTACAGAGCATGGACAGGGGTCATTTAGAGGAATATGGAGCCCCAAAACAGCCACGTTGGAGAGGCTTCCTGTGTCAATATTACTCCTTGGATGTTCCACCCTCAGCCTCAGGATGAAGGCTCACTTACACAGCATGGGGACCCCAAGGCAGCTACACCACCAAGAGCTCTTGTCCCACCATTAATGACGGGACCACGGAGCAGCACTTCAGTGGGGCTCATGTGCCGGGATTAACCCAGCCAATGCTCTCTCCCTCGGTCTCAGAGCGAGGGCTTCCTTCCAGAGTATGAGGCCCAGAGCAGCATTTCAATGGACTCACTATGTTGGGATTAAGCCCATAGACGCCCTTTCCCTCAGTCTTGGGGTGAGGACTTACTTACATACAGACCATGGAGAGTCCAAAGAAACCAAGTCGATGGAGCTCACTGTTCCTTGACCTCTTACCTTCTATATACGCCATCTCCTTCTAAAGTCACGAGGCCTTCGCGTTATTGCATGCAGCTGACACCAGGAGCGCCTGAAGTCCCAGGTGATGTCTGATGACTCTCCCCACCCTCCCACGCCTTCTCTGGGAGTTGTCCCAGCTGCTTTTGATAAAAACTGGTAATATTTGTTTTCTCCTTTCAATGTGGAGAAATTTTACCATATACCACCACCTTCTCCTTCCATTTTATTTTTCAAATATTTTATTTATTGATGAGAGAGAAGGGGCAGATTGAGAGAGAGAAAGAATGAATGCATGAGGCCTCCAGCAACTGCAAATGAACTCCAGATGTATATAACACTTTGTGCCTCTGGTTTTACATGAGTACTAGAGAATTGAACCTGGGTCCTTAGGCTTTGCAGGCAAGTACCATAACCACTGACTCATCTCCCAAGCCCCACTTTCTGTTTATTATTGTTATTTATTTATACACGTGTGTGTTATACATGGACATATAAGGGTCTCTTGCTACTACAAAAGAATGCCAGATGTTTGCATCACTTTTTGCATCTGGCTTTACGTGGGTGGTTGGGACTTGAACCTAGATCAGCAGGCTTTAGAGACAAAGCCGCACTCTCTCCTTACGTTTTCTTTTGACCACATGTGCTAGTCTAGCTGGCCTGTGACTTTCTGGATTCTCTTAGCTACACCTCCCACATGCCTTAGGCACACTGGGAATCACAGACCCTGCACTACTACATACATACTATGGAATATCAAACTTGGGATAGTAGGTTTATGAACAAGTGCCTCAACCCACAAAACCATGCCCCAAATGTTCACTTTAAGAATGCATAAATACTGTGCTGATCTATGCGCTAACATAAAGTAAACAAGTGCTACACTGGAAAGCCAGACATTCAGTCCAACCTTCTTATTTACCCTCAGCCCCTTGTGTACCTATCTTGAGTATATCACCCACACCACACACACATTCAAACATGGAAATTTCAGGTACTTGGTGAAATGTTGTTGTAATTCAGGTTATTATAGAGCAAATTTGAAATTTCAGGCCCTTAGGTGTACTGTCCTAAGACCACTCACTTCTAAGACAAAATTCGATGATATCAGGAACTATATGTGTTTTAATTATCACTGACCCCAAATGCCAACACTCACTTAACATAAGATAAGTATCGAACAGCATGTACAAAAGTATCCTTTGGCCAGATGAACTACAGGCCAGAAAGGCTTTTAAGAAGGCCAAAGTGGCTGATAGGAGTGTCATGTCCATTGGGTTAGAGAAGCAGATAGTACACAGACCATGCAGGATCTTTTAGGCTAGGTAAAGTTTTATATGTACACCAAGAGTAACAGAAGGCCTTGGGAAATTCTAAACAGGTGGTTGACAAAGTATAAAGGAGAAAAGGGCCATAACTGGATTTGCATTTAAAAAATACTCTCAACAGTGTGACCCAATATTGGTGATGGAGGAAAGAAGGAGAGTACAAAGAGGTTAATATAGAGAGTGAGTGTATCTCTATAAGGAGGTTCATGAAGCAGTCCATTAAAGAGGAAATGGTAGTTTGGTCCAAGGCAATGGAAATAAAAAAGAGTAAACTGATTCCCAGTAAGTTAAGATAGGCCCCAACTTTGGGAATGGGGGAAGGAAAACACCGTGGGCCTCCGGTCTTCATTTGTGAAGTAAAACAACTGATACCCCATCTTCACAGTTTCTAGCTTCCTGCTGTGGTAATATGAAATAATATATTATGCACCTAGCATAGGTGTCTGACATAAAAATATATTGGAAAGAATCACTAGCATTATTAACTTTTAAAATATTTTATTTATTTACTTATTGATTGATTTGAGAGAGAGAAAAAAAGAGGCAGAAAGAGGGAGAATGAGTATGTCTGGGCTTCTAACCACTGGAAACAAATTCCAGAAGCATAAGCCACTTCATGCATCTGGCTTTACGTGGGTACTGGCTAATCGAACCTAGGTCCTTAGACTTCGCAGGTAAGCACCTTAATGGCTAAGCCATCTCTCCAGCCCACCATTGTTGTTGTTGTTGTTGTTGTTATTATTATCATTATTATCTCACAGATTATTATTATTATTATTGTTATCTCACAGAATGGTAATTATTATTATTATTATTGTTATCTCACAGATTATTATTATTATTATTGTTATCTCACAGAATGGTAACTACCAGAAGCTGAAGAGCAAATATTCAAAGACTATCCACAAATATTCACGGAGCTGAACACAAACTGCTTCAGCTGGACACTGAGACAACTGTTCCAAATAAACACAAGTGACTGCACAGATATTTTCATATGAGCAGCTCTCGGGCCTCAGCGACCACGGTGGATTGAGAAAAAACAGGTGGTATGATCACAACCAGTCGTAAAGTGAGACACGAATTTAACCAAAAGAATAGGTACAGAAAGAGGACAAGAAAACGGATGCCTAGATTTTCAGTCCTGAATTAGTGCAAAAGGTCTCGGCCTTCATCCTGAACAACACGAGTCTACAAAACACACACACACACACACACACACACACACACACGCACACACGCACACGTCCCTTGCAGACCAGGCCCTAACATCCCTTGGCTTAACACAGAGCATCTGCTCACCATCAGAGCGAGTCGTGGGGTTCCCTGCCTCTAGCCTCCAGCGCACGCAGAACTCGAAAACCCCAGAGCCTGACATACCTTGGCTTCGCGCTCTCGTTCCTCCGCGGTCTGTGTGCGCTTCATGCTGCCACTAAAGCCGCCTTCGCCACCACGAACCGCGTCGGTCTTCTCCCAGGACCCCGCCTCCTACATGTAGTTTTCTCAGCGTCTCGCTCCCGCCCGACGCCGTTCTCTCTCGGCGCCGTAAGAACTACCTCTCCCAGGATGCACCGCGCCACTCCCGAGAGCGCCTCGGGCTTCACAGCCGACTCTCCCAGGTCCAACAGCTGGGCGAGCGTAGTCCGCTACGCTGCGGGGCGACGGCCCGGGGCCCAGGAAGAACTGCATTTCCCAGAGGCCCACGGGGCCTGCCATGTTTTCCCGTGCTGCTCTCCGCCAGCCGCCACACACACGCCGTCGGCGCTATAGCAACGGTAGCTAGCCAGCCTGGCGGGAACCGAGGTGAGTACTCCGCGGGAGGCTGGGGGTGGACGGAGGTTGGCCGACCCTCCCTTTGCAGCTCAGGTCAGGGTCCTGGCGTCCGCTCTGCGACCTGGAGAAGACCGTGGAGTTCTTGCGTGAAAAGCAGCCCAGCCAGAAACCCCTCCACGAAGTCAGGCCTGCATCACATCCTGCCCGCCAGCCCTTTATCCTAACTCCCAGGACGCATCTGAAATTTTACACCCCAGCCTAAGCCCTAGCTGATGAGCCTTCTCATCTCTGTCTAAATTCTGCAAGTCGAAGGTCACAGTCACAGTTCGCTCTGTTGCTCTGGATTCGGAATTTGTTGATGGAACCTAAGCTTCCCAAGGGAAGTCGTGTGTGTGTGTGTGTGTGTGTTTTGACAGTATCCATGTAAGACCATACTGGCCTTGAGCTGGCTTTAAGACCACTTGCTACCACAACCAGCTCCTAGTGGACTATTCTTTATTTATTACTGTGTGTCCTCTAATTACTCCCATAGTCTGTTAATGACAGAGGCAAGTACCCATTTTTCATTATTTTAGTCTTAGTGCCTGGTATACATTCAATAAATATTAGCATTGGTGCCCAGCACATGACAGACACTTCCCCTAACCTTTATGAGCAAGACTAATACCTGTCTCAAGATGTTTATATGGCATGCTTTAGTGGCAGCATGAAGCACACACACAAGGGAAACTTATTTGGAGGGAGGAAGGAAACCAGCAAGAGACAGGAGAAGAGACAGAAGAATTGGATGTAAATATAAGCAAGGAACAATGACGTGTAAAAATATGAAATCCATTATTTGGTACACTAAATTGAAAATTAAATATTGTTAATACTTCATTCATGGAGACAATGAGCTAGTAAACAAATGAGATAATAGCAAGTAGACACTACTACTATAACAAATAAACCATAATGGGGTATGAATGCATAGGCCTATAATCACAGCACTGGGGGTTTAAGGGCAACTTGAGCTGCATAGTGAATTTGAGGCCAGCCTCCACTCGTAGGGAAGCCTTGTCTCAAAAGAAAAGGAAGGAGGTGAAGAATGTAAACCATGAAGAAATTGGAAAGAAAGTTTAAACAGAAGGTAGGGGAGCTAGTGTAAAGAAATGAAAATTAGGCTGGAGTGACTAAGTGGTTAAGGTTCTTGCCTGCAAACCAAATGACCCAGGTTTGATTCCCCAGGACCCATGTAAGCCAGATGCACAAGATGGTACATGCATCTGGAGTTTGTTTGCAGTGGCTGGCCCCAATTCATTCATATATTCTCTCTCTCTCTCTCTCTCTCTCTCTCTCTCTCTCTCTCTCTCTCGTCTTTCTCTTAAATAAATAAGTAAAAATAAAATGTTTTTTTAAAAAAGAAGTGGAAGTTAAGATGAGCTAAGCTCAGTAGGATGGAGAGCCAGCTAATGCAAGAGCCTTAGAGCAAGATAGAAGTGTGGTAGACTTGAAGACAGCAGGAAACAATGTAAGTGGCACAAGCCAGGAGCACTTAAGATGGTGTTGGGAGGTACTACAACATGATACAGAATTTCTCAAACTGCACTACTAATATTTTGAGCTGGATAATTTGTTGTCATAGGGCCTATACACTTTTGAATGTATAACCTCATTGTTAGCCTATACTCACTAGATGCCAGTTACACTTGACCTCTCACTTGTGACAAAAATATCATCAGACAGCTACTTACTAAGTGCACATTTTATCTGCATTTTAGCTTCTTCATTCATACAGCAGGGATCATTTGAGTGTCATTCCCATGTGAATATTGTGAGAATATTGAATACAGCCCTTGGATCTGTGCCTGCTTTAAGCACAGTAAGCATTTGATTACAGTTAACATCATCGTCTTCAGAGTAGTTAGTCTCCCAGGCATTTATTCATTTTCTGTTTCTGTCACTGAAAAAATGCAGTGGTTCTCAGCCCTGTGTGTGTGATAATAAAACTTCTGAACCCTCTCCTTAAAGGATACTGTGCATAAACACATATTCATACGCACTTGTGTAAGCCAGCTGTGCACATCTGTCATTCACATTGACACCCCATAGACTTTCCTTGCCCATTCAAACAACTGTTTAGTTTACTGAATGGGTGCAGCCCTCTATGAATACAGAAATGAATGCACTTGTTACCTTCTTGGTCTTCACATTCTATGACCAGTGTTCTAGAACTTGAGAGCCTCCAATTTGCCAAGGCTCATCCTAGCAGTTTATATTTAACTTTTTAGGTACATTAATTGGAAATATAGAATCCATTTGTGCTTGCTTAGTGGACCTTGTTTGAACCATTCACATCCACTTACAAAATGAAGTTCCTGTGGTGCATCACTGTAAAGAGAAGAAACTATAAAAATACTATAATTAGGTAAAATGCCTATATGCTGAAATATTAAAGCCTTGAACTTAAGCCTGTGATAACAGAGACAAGGGGAACAAAAAACAAAAACAAAAACAATAATGAATTTGTAAAACCTCTTTCACAGAATTTGAAACTAGTCATTTGTACAGCACATAGAAAATGAACATTCCAGGGCTTCTGATATTCCAGATATTTGCTAAATACTTTTAATTCACCATATTACAAATGGAGATAATTAATAATTGTTCCATTTTCAAAATTAACAAAATCTCAGAGAGATTTTGTGACTTGACAGCCATTTCATTCAAGTTCATGACCTAAGGTCTTTCCAGGATCCTCACTTTCTTTGTGGAAAGGGGATGGGAATTGAAGTATTTTGTAAATTTGGAAGGATTTGTTTTGGTTTCAGATACAGGAATAAGAAAAGGAAGAAAGATAATCATACCTCATTTCCTAAGCAAACTGTAGGAAATACACTGTTGAAAGAAACCCTGTCTCCATGATTGAATGCAGTATTAGTTTTAGAATAGAAGCTTTCATCTTCTTCAAGCAGCACATGTGGACAATAAGGCGTCCATTAAAGTTCTAGTGCCTTACTTTATTTGGCTCATGCCCTTGCATAGTTAATGTAATAACCTGGAGAGAGTTTATTTGAATGTTATTTTCTCCCCAGATAGGCCATGTCTGGTCCAAGTGATGAGACTGCGGGAGATCTGCCTGTGAAAGACATGGGTCTGAACCTCTTTGGAGTGGGAGGGTTACAAGGTATGGCCACCTGTTATTTATTACAGATATGAACTTTGATCAGTGATTTCTTTACTTTTAATTTAAAGTATTTCTGATATACAAACTCCAACCGTTTAAGTAACCATATAGCTCTTGATTGGACTGAAAGTCATGGAAGATTTCGAACACATATGGTATTTTACTGCATGCATCAATTATCAACAGCTCATAGCAAATGCAAGATCCCCCTCTGTTCTGATAAAGAGTTGTTATAAATCATCTTTTTAAAATTCCACACATCAGTAGAAACTGCATAGCATATCAAGCCTCCAAACTGAATTGCCTGGTTTAAATCACATTCACCATTAAGACATTTCTTTTGTTTAAATTTTATATGAAAGGAAATAACATATTTAAAAATTTTTCCCTTTCAAGTAGAGTATCTCAAAATGGGATGTTTATACAGCTGATACTGACTTTTCAATCAAAATAATGTGCATGTGAGGTTTTCTTTGTCCTTTTATCATTTAGTTGTTGCTATAGAGGTAGAGTGTTTTCCAATGAGAAAGCAAAGCACCACTTTAGGGAACAATATTCTATAGTATAGTATATAGTATAGTATATAGCCCTGTTTACATTTGTGTGTACAATATGCCATTCACAGGTTTGCAAGTGAGAGGCTAGGGATTTAAAATGCATCCCACTGAAGAGTCTTCAGACACCTTTTAATCAGAATACTGTTAGTGATCAGGTTTTACTACCTTAGAAATGTGGTCGTTGTATTGCTTGTTGAAGATGGATAAAATTGACTACATATTTTATTATTAAAAGTAAAATAAGTATACATATGTACACTTTATTTAACTTTTTCAGGGTGTATCAAATATTCAAAAACAAATAAAATTAAGGTGTGCAAAACTACTCATTAGGCTTTGGTACTATGTAAGTCTAATTTTTATCACAACCACTATTTAGACTTTAATATCTGTCCACAGTTTTTTGTTGCTATTAGAAGATTATTGAAAATTGACATACTTCCCAGTGACGCAAAAAGTATGAATTAAGTATCTGTAAAAATACACATATACTGGAAAAGTTTAAGGATTGATATTAAACATATGAAATAGCTTATAAAGAAATTATTTGTGAAATGAAAGTTTTTTTAATTTTAGAAATTCTGTGTTTGCTTATTTGTCTTGTGGTATATTTTCTATAATATAACTCCCATGTCTCAGAAGTATGATGAAACCACATTGTGTTTACTAAATGGTTCCAACTCTTGCCTTTGTTTAAAGAAAAACACAAATATTTTCAGAGACTATGACCTCCTTTTTTTTTTCCTACAGTGCTAGTGATATACCCAGGGCCTTCCACATGCTAGGCAAGTGCTATACTATTGAGCTACATCCCAGGTACTCTGACTTTCCAAATTTAGATTTTACAACATTCAGAATGTAAATTAAAAGATCCACTGACCCAGAGTTCCATCTTATAATACTTTAATGAATAATGTTGGTGCTCAAATTCCTAACACTACACAGGAAGCCTTAGTCACAAAGGTTTTTATTCTCACCTCATATCATTAATATTCACAATGCTATAACATTTTCAAAAGAAATCTTAATTGCAGGTCAAGGAAAAAGAGAAAAACCATCTGAGTGCATCAGAGATTATTTTAATATCAACAGTTACCACTTCAGAGTCTTGTAGTAATCCTATAATTAATTACCTTGCATTTTTGCAGAAATTTCAACGGTCCGAACAGTGAAGGCTCGCCAGGCAGTGTCACGTGTCAGTCGTGAGGAACTGGAAGACAGATTTTTGCGTTTGCATGATGAGAACATTTTACTTAAACAGCATGCCCGCAAGCAAGAGGATAAAATTAAAAGGTTATGATAAAAAGCTTTTAGCTTTTTTACTTGACTCAGTAAAGTTTGGAGGATATAGCTCTTTATAAACTTAATTGAAAGCCCCACCTTCAATCTTTTCTATAGCAGACAGGTTATAAATAAATAGAATGTTTAAAAATGGAAAATCTTACAAAGTAGAATAATAAACCAAAAAGATTGTATTTATTATTTCTGAAGTTGCTATTTAAAAGTAAAGAGCTAATAACTAAGTGCCTTGAGTATATTGTATCCATAAATAACTTTTGTTTTAATATATATAGTTTAATAAGCAAATAGCCAAAGTATCTGTTTTTTTTAATGTCACAATTTTAAAATGAAAGTTTTATAAAGTAATTAACTATTCTGACTTGTGAGAATGTATGTCCCCTTAAGATTGGGGATTTACTAATGAAAATATCACTGAAATCTCTGGAACAGATTTAACTTTGCTTGGTTTAGCCTCAGTGCTATATTTATGTCAAAAGGTCTCTACCATTTCTGAAAAAAATACTGTCAGTTTTGATTTATGTTCAAAATAATATGCAGGAATAATGTCTTCATGCTAGTTCCTCTTTAATTCTTTCTTGCTCAGAAATACTATCCCTATTTTCTGAATGTATGGCATTAGAAACAAAAAAAAAGTATACTCAGATTTGTAAGTATGATTAAGTCTATATTCATAGTCATGTTCTGGGTTCAGAGAAAAGATTGGACAGCCACTGAAGAAATAAGATGCGGCCTTTCTGTGCTTAGAATTCAGCCTAAAGAAGGGATTCTGGGACTGGAAAGATGGCGTAGCGGTTAAGCGCTCGCCTGTGAAGCCTATGGACCCCGGTTCAAGGCTCAGTTCCCCAGGTCCCACATTAGCCAGATGCACAAGGGGGCGCATGTGTCTGGAGTTCGTTTGCAGTGGCTGGAAGCCCTGGCGTGCCCATTCCCTCTCTCTCCCTCTATCTGTCTTTCTCCCTGTGTCTGTCGCTCTCAAATAAATAAATAAATAATGAACAAAAAATATTTAAAAAGAAGAAGGGATTCTGGTTCACTTCTATTCTGCATACTTTGCTTTCCAACCCATTCGCCAGTTGAGTGCAGGCTTTTCACTTTAACTTACTTTTAAGTCATGGTAATGGCTATTTTTAAGATTTACCTGAGTCCCTTTCCATCCAGTACCACACCCAAGTCAGCCAGCAAGCAGAATGAGTCATGAACTCTGAAACCACTAGTTTTTTTCTTTGTAAGCCTAATTTATCTGTGAAAGAATTGTATGTGCAACCTTGACCTCATTAATAATTAGTCCTCACCAGAAAGTGAAAAACAATAATGACCCATGCACTTTAATGGGGAAAGGACTGGGTTTGGAGTCAAGCTGTATGTGTTTGTCCTATTATTATTCTACCACTGTCTTATGGTGTGTTCAAGCCATCTATCCTCCTGGGATTGCTTTTTACTAAGTCCTCAGAGTAGCAGCCCAATGAACACTTTGACCCAAAGCACTAACTTTCTCCTCAACCCACTTGTATTGTCTAAAATCCATGGGAAGAACTGACTTTTAAATCTGTTCCTGACATGTGATTAGTATCACTTTCCTACATGTAAATATAGATTTTATAAACTATCTTTTTAAAGTAAGTACTCAAATTTTGCCACATGACTTGTGATTCATTAATACCTTAAATAAATGAAAAAATATATTTTTATTACTGGGCAAGCACATACAGTTTTGTGTTTCCTAGCAAACTTTAATTGAACATCATATATAGAAGTTAAAGTTGCTACTGATTTGCTTCTCTTGCCTTAAATATCAGGGTCATTCATATTTCTTCAGATAACGACAACTTTTGATATTACATGTGTACTTTTCTTTATAAATGCAATCTGTATCTCACACTGAAAGTCTTGCCATAATAAGATATGAGCATTTAGGATGGCCTCTCATTTGGAATAACTACCTTATGTTTGTGGCTAGAACACTGGATTGGACTCAGTACTCTAAATTCATTAAAGCACATGATAGAGTGTGGCTTTGTTGGACCATGATACCTGGCCACATTTCCCAGTGATATATCATCCTTAGGACTAGATGGAAAAGGAAGTGATCCATTGATTACTTTACAAGGATGTTTGTGGTACTCTTGGATCTTGCTTTTTATTATCCAATATCCCTTATAAAGCATGCTTAATAGATGTGCCTCAAGGGAAATAGAAAACAATCTTAACTGATTATGTTATGCGTAGCTCTCCTTGATGCCACATGCTGTAGGCTGGGTAGCCAGAAGTGTAGATAGACATGTATTACTACAGCATTTACAGAGGACTCTGCTTAGGGCAAAAGTTGGGGAGGGGAGGGATTATTCTATGACATCCCAAAGCTATTAAGGATTTTTTTATTTCACTTTTGTTCTCTTAAGTAAAAGCTTCTGTCCATAACCATGCTAAAATAAAGCAAACCCCATTTAAAGAAAAATGAAGTGTGTTCTTATTTTCAATCTCCTGTCTGGGTCTTTATAAAAATAGATTCACTATAAACTAGAATCAGCTATTGAAGATGTGCGACCAATTTTGTAAAGTCTTGAACTTGTGTCTCTCATCAAAGCCACCTTTTCTTTCTTGTCCTGCCAAGATTTTTCCATTCACTGTCAGGCATGTTCTCCGTGCGTGTATATTACATCACCCCCATGTGCCAGGTCTGTCTTTTGTTCTGTCTGACCAGTTTTTATCAAAACTTGAAAGAATCAAAGGTATAAACCCCTGAGATATCAAAAAGAACAATTTATGTCTAAATTCTAAGTAGCATTAAAGGGCTATTTTTGCATCTAATTATTTTCTAACATTAAACGAACATTTCTTGAGCACTGGTCAGCATGTAACAGCAAATTTTGGTTTCTTTGGAAATTTTCACTGAATTTGTATGTATTCATATATAGATTCTAACATTTTCATATTCCTAATTTGTCTTAGTCCAACAGAAACTGAAAACAATTTATTACCTAAATCTGTATAATCTTAACTCATTTTTCAAAAGCTTTAACTTACTGTGGATTGTAGATATAACCCACACATCCACAATCTATAACTACATTTAAGTGCATGCAACATTCCTATATAAGGTCATGCGTTAAAAATTGCATTTCAGGAACATATGGAGTAAATATGTGTCCTCTCTTTACTAACCTTAAATGATAAGCCTTAGGAAACTGTTATTTGTCAGTGCTATAAAGCAGATTGTTGCCCAGTGGTTTCAATTATCATCAAAGGATTCTTCACAGGCAGTAATAGTTACATCAAAACCTGAAATTTATTATTCAGGTTCTGCACTGGAGTCTTCACAGTGATTATGTTCCTTTCAACAGAATGCATTTTATGCTGACTTCTCACATTCCTTTTCATCTTTTTATTATTTCCCTAGAATGGCCACCAAGTTAATACGGCTAGTTAATGACAAGAAAAGATATGAGCGGGTTAGTGGCGGCCCCAAGCGGCTGGGACGAGATGTGGAAATGGAAGAAATGATTGAGCAGCTGCAAGAAAAAGTTCACGAGCTTGAAAGACAAAATGAAGTCCTCAAAAACAGACTAATATCCGCCAAACAGCAACTTCAAATCCAGGGTTGTAGACAAACCCAGTACAATCATGTACAGTCTCGTATTAACACTGGGCGTAGGAAAGCAAATGAAAATGCAGGCTTCAAGGAATACCCCAGGAAAGGTAAAGGAAGGTTTTATATGAGATCCTAAACTTAAATCTTAAGAGTCTTACACATAAAACTATGTTTCTGTAGCATTCATGTTTCTGACATGTCTTGCAAAACAGGTTAAAAATAGGTTTGGGGTTGATTTTTGAAGAATCATTGTAACGAAGATTATTTTTAAGAATCATTGGACCATTCACATTTGTTTATTAAAACAGTAACAAAACTATCCCAATGATACACACCTATATGAAACTAGGCATAATTTAGTTGAGTTGAATATGAGTTCTTACTCTTCCACTGAGAAGCTGATTGTTAAGTTCTCTTCCATCTCTAAAAATCATCAGGTCCATCCATTTCTTCACTTTGAGAATAAGTTAAACACCAACCCAGGTTATAATGCAATTGAATTGCATAGACTGGGCTCAGTTTCAAACCTAAATTCTCTCTACTCTCAGACAAAATACTATAATAAAAAGTAAATAAAGGGCCAGAGAGATGGCTAAGCAGTTAAGCGCTTGCCTGTGAAGCCTAAGGACCCCGGTTCAAGGCTTGATTCCCCAGGGTCCATGTTAGCCAGATGTGCAAGGGGCGCACACATCTGGAGTTCATTTGCAGTGGCTGGAAGCCCTGGCATGCCCATTCTCTCTCTCTCTCTCTCTCTCTCTCTCTCTCTCTCTCTCTCTCTCTCATTCTCTCTCTCTTTCTCTTTTCCTCCTCTTCTGTCGCTCTCAAATAAATAAAAATAAACAAAAAATATTAAAAAATAAAGTAAATAAATATTGAAGTAACTTTTAACATGGCTACTACTAGGAAAGAAAAATCAAATGTTAGCTCTAATTGATTTTTGTTAGGATATGCTTCACATAAAGATCAACACCTTTTGAAATATAAAAAATCATGTAAAACTTCAGTTGCAATTCATTGAGGAAAGTAAAAACACTATCTGAACAAAAGAGAAGAAAAAATTTGTAGATTTTTTTCTCCCAAACCAAAATGTTCACATTATCTCTTCCCAAGATAGAGTTCCTTTGAAGTCAGTAAGGCCTCCACACAGGCAAGAGGCAGCTGCAGGACAGAAGGACGTGCTATTCCTAGCTATGTGAGATCACAGTAGACTTGGAATATAATCAAAGCGCAAGGAATTATAAATCAGAAAACATACTCTGCCATCAATTATCCTTTTTATATGGAAATGAGCACTTCTCAGCCTCATCTTCCCCATCTATAAAATGGAATGTTAATAATACCAGATTAGATGAGAGGCCAGGATAGTGGAGCACCATAATGATCATATAATTTAACTTTAAAAGTCACATCTTCTCTGAACCTTAGTATTGCCATCTGGAAACGTAAGTGAGCAAGATGATGTATAAGGTCTGCAAGATCTTATATACTAAGTGAAAATAATGCCCATTTAGACGTAAATGGGAAGCTAGTATTTAAATGACTATTTAAATCAAAGCGATTGACATACATTCCTCTATGTCAAAAAAAAAAAAAGCCACAGAACATCAGTCTTTAAACATGTAACTTACAGAACTTAGTTCTCCCCTATATTTGTATTCTCGTACCAATTTAGAAACATTTCACTGATAGGTCTGGGACATGAAAGTTACACAGTGCCTTCAACTGTGGCAAATATTCTGTCAATCATTCTTCCTGAATGAAACTGAAGCATCACTGCCAGTTTGATATCTTAGCAGCTTCACACTTTCCAAGACTGCTTTGAAACAGAGATAGTCCACGCTGGTCAGGACTGTGTTAGGCTGAGTAAAAACCCCAGACACTCTTGGCCACAGACCCTCCCTCAAGCTGGCTGTAGAAATACTGTCATTCTCTATTTGTACATTGGGATGAATGATGGAAAGCCCTGGCGTAGGTGGAACTTGTGTTCTATATATACAGTCCTTATTATGAAGAACCATTACAACAAAGTTCATGTAGTATGTTTTTTAAATATAACCATTAGTGCCTGTCTCGGTGGCACAGTCTCGTAATCCTATCACCAAGCACTCGGAAGGCTGAAGCAGGAGGATTGGCAGTTTGAGGCAAACCCAGGCTGTATCATGAAACTGGTTTAAAAAACCAAGAACAAAATAGATAAATTAATACACTTAGTAAATCAAGATAAGAACAAATTTTAAGATGTATTTTGAATATTTTTTCATACTTCACTGCTAATGTTAAATTTCCGTGATTATGTAGGAAAAGATTTAAAAAATAACACAACATTATGGCCCAAACCATATAATTGGTCAATTCTAACATAGTAAACTATTTAAATGTTTTAAGCAGCCTCTCCTAGACTTTGATGTAGATCACAACAATAGATATTTAGTGAACTGGAGAGAATATGAGAGCTGGAGAGATGACTTAGAGGTTAAGGCACTTGCCTGCCAAACCTAAGGACCCAGGTTCTACTCTCCAGATCCCATGTAAGCTAAACACACAAGGTGAGGCAAGCGCAAGGTCACACATGCTCACTAGGTGGCACAATTGCAGTGCCTAAGGTCCTGGCATGCCAATTCTTTCTCTTTCTCTCTCTCTCTCTCTCTCTCTCTCTCTCTCTCTCTCTCTCTCTCTTTCTCTCTCTCTCTCTCTTACTCTGTCTCTAAAATGAAAAAAATAATTTTAAAAAAATTTTAAAAGAATATGAAATGGTTTCACTATTCTAAGTAAAATTGTTATTTTTAAATGTATACATATTTTCAAAACATGTACATGGTAAATGCAATTTCATTTGTCAATTTTAAAATGATAAAATGAAATTTCTCATTTTTAAAAGTAAAAGTTTCTAAAGAGAAAAAATATTTTGTTCCTTTATATCTGGGACTATTTAGCATTTGTTACATTTTGCCTTAAACTCTAATAATTTATACATGTAAAGTGGCTCATATAATTAAAAGTGTGTCTCCATTTTCATAATTGGATAATTTAATCATCATTATAAAGCTACATATATCTTGATTCATGACATTGAGAAGCAAGATCACATTATGTGGCTCAAGCTAGCAGAAACTAGCTTCCTGCACCAGCCTCCAAAGTAGCTGAGATGACAGGCACATGCTGCCATCCCAGCACATAAACATACACATGCACATGCATTTGCATACATGCATGCATACAAGTACACACACATATAAAACACACACACGGTCTCACTCTAGCCCAGGCTGACCTGTCTCTCCTACCTCAGCTTCCCAAGAACTGGGATTGTAGGCATTAGCCCTATGCCTACCTTAAAACTATTTTCATCAGAAAAATCAGGTTTGTCCAGCAAGGCTCCATCACACAGAGAAAGCTACTAGCGGTCTTCCTAGGTGAACTTGTTACAACCCTTAAGTCTATTCTAAGAATATTGTGAATACAGTGTTGGTTCAAGGATCAAAATTTATGTTTTTCTATTGCTACTTTACCATAGAATGGCTCAACATAAAGTCTGATATTGTTAACTATTTTGTATATTATTGTTTGTTAATAAAGATGTAATTGGGAATACAAAAAAAGAAAAAAAGAGAAAAATCAGGTTGGGGCTAGAGAGAAGGCTTAGCAGTTAAGGCACTTGCCTGCAAAGCCTAAGGACCCAGGTTTGATTCCCCAGAATCCACATAAGACAGATACACATGATGGTGCATATGTTTGGAATCTGTTTGCAATGGCGAGAGGCCCTGGCACACCCACATTCATATTCTCTGTCTCTAATAAATCAATAAATAAAATATTAAAGAAAAAAAAATCAGGTGAAACTTCAAGGAACTGGTTCTTTAAAAGAAGCCTGTTGATCCATTTGTAACTCACCTTTTTTTTTTAACATGAATGTTCTGGCTGAGGTTGAATTTTAAAAAAAAGTGGCATGACTTAAACATGTAGGATCAAGGGATATAAATTACTAAATATTTAAAAAGCCATTATCAAAAACACTTCAAAAAGTTAAAGTTTGAAAACTCTGACCTTTGTCATTAAGTTTTCATTATAAGGACTTGAACTGAAAATGAAAACTATGATTCCTTCAGAAATTACTACAGGAGTTTTGAATCCTAGATTGAATCAGATGATTTCTAGGTAATATGGTCTCTATAGTGAAATTTGTTAGATGGGCATTGCTTATTACTACATTTCATTTAGTATTTCTTGGTGGCTGAGATCTAGTATTCCTATTGGCAATATATCTCTTAATTCTCTGTACTATGAAACACAGATGTGTTAGTGCTCACTAAGATTTTATTGTATTATAAATATTCTTATGATAGCAAATCAAGGATCTTTTTCCCTAACTTTACTTCTGTAATCATACTTTATTGCTTTATTTTTAGGTATAAGATTCCAAGATGTAGATGAAGCAGAAACTGTGCAGCCCATGCTTACAAAATATGGCAGTAGTTTACTTGAAGAAGCCAAAGGAGAAATAAGAAATTTGTATGGATTCTTTTTCATCGTCATTTTAGAACTTTGTTTATTGACCATGTCTTGCTTTGAACCCTCCCTTTCCTTTATTGTAAATAAAGCTGCCGTGTGTATAATTTGCTTCACAAAAATACAACTATTTCTATAGAGTAGTAATAGGTATTATATGATATGTTTTCAGTAAAATAAGGGGAAGGAATAGCTTATCCAACTGCATTGATGGAAGGGTTTATAGGATCATCTATACTTTACTGTACTATACCATACCATACTATATCCTACCATGCTATACCATGATATTATCACCAAAGGAATGGCCTAGAGTGCATTTATTAAGAATTATTTAGCTGGGCCTTGTGGCACACGCCTTTAATCCCATTACTCGGGAGGCAGAGGTAGGAGGATTACAGTGAGTTCAAGACCACCCTGAGAGTACATAGAGAATTCTAGGTCAGCCTGGGCTAGAGGGAGACCCTACCTTGCAAAACCAAAAAAGAAAGAAAAAGAATGATTTAAGCCGAAGAGGCAGTGTATTCCCAAAAAGTCATGGGTAGTTTTATTTAGATCCTGAATCTATTAGCTCTATTTCAGACCAAAAGAAAGAAAGAAGGAAAGAGAGAAAGAAATAAATGAAGAGGAATGGCTTAGAAGTATGGAGTCATCAGAGCTGGGAGATGGCTCAGGGTAAAGTGCTTACTGCAGAAGCATGAGCTCCCCAATACCCTTGACCTATGAGAAATGTAAATGTGGCAGTGTGTAATCTTAGTACTGGTGAGGCAGAAACAGGAGGATCCCCAAGGCTTGCCAGTTAGCTTGTTTAGTCCAGATAGTGAGCTCTAGGTTTAGGAAGAAATCTTGTCTCAAAAACTATAAAAATAAAAAAAGTTGAAGGGTTGAAGAGATGCCCAGATTTGATTCTCCAATACCCACATAAAGCCAGATACACAGAGTGGTGTGTACATACATCTGGAGTTCATTTGCAGTGGGAGGACACCCTGGTATGCCCATTCTTATTCTCTCTTCTCTCAAATAAATACGTTTAAAAAACTAAAAGAGAGATCAAGTAAGACACCCTACATCAACCTGTGGACCTGTGGCCTATATACACACATATATGCACATACACAATAAAAAAAAAAGAAAGTTTGAAGTTAGGCAGCTGTACTTGTACGAAACAAGGCATATAAATTATCTGAGGATGCACAGCAGATGATCAATACATATTTAATTAGATTCAGCCAAAGTCCAGTCCATGGCCCAGGACATTATCTTGTAAAAAGTGATAGCTTGAACTCTATGTATTTCCAAATCATCACAGTCAATCTATTTCACCATATGCAAAGGCAATGAAGATAAAATGTTTAACTCTTGCTTGCTTTATACTATAATGGAGAACTATCTTTGCACTGATCTTAAATACTCCTCAAACTATAAAACCTTACAAAAGTTCTTTTTTTTTTTTTTCCTCAGAGAAAATGTCATTCAGTCACAGAGAAGCCGAATAGAAGAGTTAGAGCAGTCAGCTGAAATCCTGAAGACTCAGCTGAGGAGAAAAGAAAATGAAGTTGAGTTATCACTTCTTCAACTGCGAGAACTGCAAGCTACAGATCAAAGGTTTGACAACCTCAAAATTAAGATGATTTATTGTGCCATGAGAAGATAAGCTCATCTATGTTAGAATTCTGTTTGTACTTAACATTCTTTAGATAGGCTTGCTTTAGACCTATTAACTACCATAGACTGTGGTGTGAGAACACATTTCTCTAACCTTTGTTGGGTTAAGCAGCTTCTGATGGCTTATACCCTCATTTTGTTTCCTTTGTTAAAGCCCCATATGCCAACACTGCAAGAAGTCAATGCTGTTTGTTTATAGCTACTCAGAGAAATATGGATGACCAGAGCTCCATTGCTAGTATAACTTGAATATAAGTCCAATATTATTTAGGGTTTTTCTTTTTGCAACCTTAAAAGGTTGTCTTAGTAAGTTCCATAATAGGATAGTAGTGTATAACACCCCCCCCCAAAAAAAAAAAAAATACCTGTCTCCTAATACACCAAGCTTATCTGGAAGTCTGCTCATTGTTGTAGATTATGGTGGGCCCTAGCAATGGTTTCCACCTTTACATGTGTGACATAAAGCGTTATATATTTTCTTTTATGTCCTTCTTTGTCATTCTGTGGTTCTAACTTCCCATGTGCTTGCATCATGCTCTGACAGTATGCTTACTGTAGGATTTTTAACACAGTGTTTCTTGAATTCTCCCTCCCTGTCTTTTTCTTCTACCTCCTTCACTTCCCCCCTCCCTCCCTCCCTCCCTCCCTCTGTCCTTCCCTCCTTCTCTTTCTCTTACATTCTTCCTTTCTCTTCTCCCTCCCTCCAGGCCTGAAACTCATGCTGTAGCTCACTCTAGCTGCCTTCAAACTCATGGCAGTCCTCGTACCTTCCCAAGTACTGAGATTGCAGGCATGAACCACCATGCCTAGGCTTTTTTTTTTTTTTCTTCATCACTTTTTATTTCTTCCTTGTTCTTGGTTTTTTATGGAGTGGGGGGAGTTAACCAAGCATTCCCAAGATCAGAGAAGAGTATATAGAACTCTTAGGTATCTCTGACTCCAACAGCAATTAACATCTTATGCATCGTTATTTCTTCTGTTCATATACCTTTATTTTCTTCAGTTAATTATCCCTAGCCATACTGTGCCATAAATATTTCATTATGTGTCTCTGTCTAATTAAGAATTTTTTAACATGACCACCATGCCCCATCACACCTAACAATATTGACAGTCATGCTTTAATATCATCTAGCAGCCAATTTATATTCAAACTTGCCTAAATGTCTTTCTATGGTTCATTTCCTTTGGAATCCTAATAAGGTCCACACATTATAATTGGTGGTTGTGTCTCTGTCACATATCTCTTAATCTTTTTTTAAATCAAACTTAGTTGCTCTACTTACTTTTCCCATTTCCCAATTTATCTCCTATTATCCATATGTAGCCATGTTCAAGATTTCCTATCTTTTCATTTAAGATTCAATGTTTAGACTGCTCTTAACAAATTAAACTTATATAATATATATGAAGAAACTAAGAAAAGATGCATATCAGACTTTTTTTTAAGTAGACTGAAAAAAATGTATGAAAACCTTTCTATCTAAAAGATTTAAATCACTGAAGTAGACTTAAAACACATACAACATGGCTCGGAATTTTGCGAAAGAGGGTCGGAAAGATTGTTAGAGCCACAAGTTGGAACATTATGCACAAAAGACATTGCCTCTTCCCCATAACTGATGGCTGCCCCCACAATGCATGACCCACAGTCCCCATGGGGATGACCTGCATCTCCAACATGGAGGGTTCCTTTGTAAAAGGGACAGGGAGGAGGGAAAGGATGGTACCAACATGTGTTGTTTACATACTAAGTATGTCCATAACTAATAAAAACAAATTCAAAAAAGATTTAAAAGGTGATTTATATGCACATTAAAGTTTGAGAAGCCTTGGCCTGCAAGACAGCCTCTGAGTGTTCTGTCTGATCTTAGGCACCGCATTATGAGAAACTGTATAAGCAGAAAAGAATTCATTCATTCTGTAGTGATAAACACCTAAGGAAAAGTCAAAAACAAAATTTTACAAAATTAGTATAACATTTAATAATTTCTATTTCTAAAAAGACAGCTATGTTATATAAGAAAATCCTAATGTCTAGTGACATTATATATCCTCCTAAGTGCAGAGCAAACGAAACATGAATATTTTTAAGAATTATATTTAAATTAGAAGACATAATTTGAACCCTGGCTTTAAACCAATTTAAATACTTAGGGCTTAACCATTTTCCCCCAGGAAGAACTGATTTAGTCTCAGCCTTCTTGGAAAATCAAGAAATGGTTCTTTGTAAGGAGCAGTGCCTTAGGACCAGACTGCAACAATGAGTATGCTATCTTAGAATTATCAGCAGCCATGCTTAAGACATTTGAATAGAAAATTTCACTTTAGCCAAACTCAAGCTGGAAGCCTGTCCCGATGAGCTTTACTTATCATTAGGTACAAGTTTGTCAGGAGCTGCATTCTCTGTTATAATTCTCAAGTTCCCAGACAGTAGGTTGACTGTGTTAACTGTTCCCTGCCCCAGATGGATATGATCATCTCAGAGCTAAACTTTCAGAGTTAATTGAAAAGGAGATCCAGAAATCTTTCAATCCTAGGATAGAGCAGAGCAAAAAGAATGATAGACAAGGTCACATGCTTTTCTGCTATAAATTTAGCCAGCAAAAGACAACAGCATATACACAAAGAAGGCTTTACCTTAAAAAGTAAAACAAAACCTTCCTCAGGGGACTAGAGGTATACTATTCTTTTGAAAAAAGGCAGTTTTTTTTGTTACATCGAGAATTAGAACCAGAAACAAAATTAGTATTATAGGCAAAGGAGACTTTTGTTACAGAATCCAGAAAAATAAACCAGGTTGTATCCTACCTCACTGATCGTATAAAACTGAAAATCTAACATGCTATTTGCTGTGAAAGAAAGATACTGCTGGTGAATAACATTGTTTCTTAAAATGCAATTTTTGAAACTGAAGAAATAACTTAAAAAGGGTCTTGTAGGGATTTTTAAAATGTTTACACGTAGCTCAAAATTTTATGTATTGCAGCAATTTTTGAGGCTAATGGAAAATTATTTTTTTAATGTTGGGGAGAATATAAAACTTGGTGTAATTTACTGTAAAGAAAAATCATAAAATGGAAAACATATTTGAACTTCTCTTTCACGGATACATTATTTCAGATTTGAAATACTAGAAGTCTGATCTGGATGCTGGACGCCTTGTTCTCAAACATGAACCTAGCATAGTTGTAATCTTCAGAGTGGCGATGTTTGATATTTATGGCAAAGAGCCTTTCATAGACTATTACAGAAACTCTCCATAGTATGTGTTTAATAGACCAGTTTGGTTTGGCATCAGCTTGACATAAACTTTTGGTTATCCAAAGCCCTTAATTGCTTTGAAGTAAAATCCCAGTGCTGCTCCTTTTTATTAAAATCATGTTTTTTCCTGTTGTTGTGGTCTATTTTGGAATATAGAGTTGTGATTTTTGCATATGTTCTACATAATGCCTCATTAGCAAAAAATCTTGTATCATTTACAAGTAGCCTGAATGTCTGTGTTGTTTTGAACAAAAATCCATATTAAAATTTAAACAATATAAAAATGCACATTTTCTGCTTATTAAAAAGGCTGTCTTAAATTAAATGCAAAGCAGTAACCAGTGAACACATGTACATGAACATTAAAATCAGAATGATTTTACCTTTTACTGACTTTTTCAACTCCAAAAATATTTATACTCTTAGTAAATATGTAACTAGTTTGTACTGCTGTTGTGTTTTTTAATAAATGTTAGTATATTTACCTTCTTAATTAAAAATCATGTAAGTGCCATTGTGTCCTAGGGGAAGAAATTTAACCCATATATATTTCACACACTCTGACTTGCCCTCTTCCCTTTGGCAGACAGCAGACTGTCAAATCTAAAACCAACAGGCCTTTTGCAGCCATGCATTATAAGAAACAGCTTGGCTTAAGGCCTCAGTCTTACAAGATTACTTCATAGCACTGTAAGTTATTCAGAAACTTTTCATTTTTGTAAAAGAGAAAAACTACACAACAGCAGAAAAAAAAATAGTAGGGTAAACACACACATATTTTACCCATCAACCTATCTATATGGCACAGCAACCTGTCACTGTCTGCAAGCTATGCACAAACCCTTGCCCTACCTCCTCTCCCCTTCCCCCTTCTCTCCTCCTTTTTCCCTCTTTACCTCTTTCTCCCTCCGTTTTTCCTTCCCTCCCTTATTCCTTCCCTGCCTCTTCCTTTCCCATCTCCCTCTTTTCCTTTCTTCCCTCTCTTACTCCCTTTCTCATTTGAAGGGTCATTTATTGTTTCACTCTTCTTTAAGAAGCTAGGACATCCTCCTCTATAACCGCTATTCAGAACAGTTAACAAGGAATGAGACAGCATCATCATCTAATATCAGACCATGTCTGTTTCCAGGTTTCTCTGATGGTTCCAATGTCCTGAATAGCTGTTGTTTTTTCAGCAGTGACTTCTATCTTGTTTTATTTTAAGTAAGGATTATGTGTTGCATTTGATCGCCATGTCTTTTAAGTTTTCTTTATTCTAGAATGCTCCTCTCCTCTTTTCCAGTTTACTGACAATTGTGTGCAGAATGCCATTCAATTTGGATTTGCCTGATTGCCCAGCCCCCTAATTTAGAGGGCACATCTGGTTCTGTGATAGAAGAATAACTGGGGCTTGGGATAACCATGCAAACATTATTATGCGGGGGGGATAATCTGAAATTTTAAAAAAATATATTCACCAAGCTTTCACTGTTGTTCTTATTAGCATAGAATTTGTCCAATGACAGTAACTATACCCAAATACCATTTATTTTATTCCTGAATTTGTTATTGTTAATATTTTTTGAGATATTTCTGTATGGCAGCTTGACACATTTTCCCAAAACTTTGTATAAACCTTGGAAATCATCCCCCATGTAATTAGTGTATTCATGTTACACACGGCAGTGCAAGGAAAACTAAAGCTGACAACCATCTTAGGAGGAGAGAGTAACATAAAATGATGGGGAAGACTTTAGCTCTTCAAACTAGACTTGAGGGCTGAAGGGGTGTCTTAGCAGTTAAGGCGCTTGCCTGCAAAGCCAAAAGACCTAGGTTTGATTCCCCAGGACCCGCATAAGCCAGATGCACAAGGGAGCGCATGCATCTGGAGTCGTCTGCAGTGGCTAGAGGCCCTGGTACGCCCATCCTCTCCCTCTCCCTCCCTCCCTCCCTCTCTCTTTCTCTCTCTCTCTCTCTCTCTCTCCCCCCTCTCTCTCTCTCTTTTTCTCTCTCTCCCTCTCTCTCTCTTTTTCTCTCTCTCCCTCTCTCTCTCCCCCCCTCACTCTTTCACTCTTCCCCCTTCCTCCCTCCCTCCCTCCCTCCCTGCCTATTTCTGTATCTCTCTTTAAAATAAATCAATAAAAATAAAATAAAAACTAGACTTGATGCTTTACCTATTAGCCTCACTTAGTTACATCACCTGTTAAATGAATACATTGAAATGGGGAAATGGTTCTGTCCTTTGTAAACTAATGTGTTCTCTCTAGGGATCTTGTGTTTCTAGAACATTTGCCACTATACTTGTTAATTTTTTAATGTTTCACTTTGTATTCATCAAAGGTCTGTTCCATGCCATTAATTTTCTCTAATAGTTTTGAAGGAACTTATTATAAAACAGCTGGATTGGAATAATTGTGTAAGAATATAAAATCAAGGCTTGAGAGATGGCTTAGCTGTTAAGAGCTTGCCTGTGAAGCCTAAGGACCCTGGTTTGAGGCTCGAATCCCCAGGACCCATGTTAGCCAGATGCATAAGGGGGCACACGCGTCTGAAGTTCGTTTGCAGTGGCTGGAAGCCCTGATGCACCCATTCTCCCCCCCTCCCTCCTTCCCTCCCTCTCCCTCTCTTCCTCTCTCTCTCTCTCTCTCTCTCTCTCTCTCTCTCTCTCTCTCTCTCTCTCTCTGTCACTCTCAAATAAATAAATAATAAACAAAAAAATTTTTTTAAATAATATAAAAACAGGGATGGAGGATGGCTTAGCAATGAAGCCATTTGCCTGCAAAGCCAAAGGACCCAGGTTCTATTCCCCAGGACCCACATTAACCAGATGCACAAAGGGGCACATGCATCTGGAGTTCATTTGCAGTGGCTGGAAGCCCTGGTGTGCCCATATTCTCTCTTTCTCTCTCTCTCCCCTCCCCTTTTTCTTTCTCAAATTAATAAAATATTTTTAAATAATATAAAAACAATACAAAACCAATTTCACTTCATTTTTACAGCTTCCTACTAACTACAAGCCCCAGATTCCCTTTCCTATCACTCTGAATCTCCAATTAAAGGTTATTAAATTTGATCATAAAAATGGCCATCTGCAGATAATGAGCCAGGATTTGGATTACACTTATCTCCAACCAGTCTTGAGGAATATCCCATCTCTTCATACAGTTATGACTACATGCATGTAGAAAGCCTCACAGGATGTCCCCCTTGTACCTATGGATGATTTTTTAAAAACTGACTTGACAAACAAATTTTGTACTTGATACCATAAATGACTTGATAACTTATCACCAATCATAAAATCTTTTCAACATTTGGCCTCAACTTAGCCCTTTTACTTCCAAAATATGAATGATGTCACATAGTATGAGCACTTTCAAGCAATTCCTGGAATTGGCGATGGTTAAATCCCTTAAGAAATTCAGTATGATGTTTTGTATAATCTTATCAATATTTAATCATTTTGCTTAAAACTGCCTTGATGTACTATGCAAGTATCCTTCATTAAACATTACTTTGGGGCTACAAAAAAAAAAAAGGAAAATACTGACTTAATTTATAGTTTGACCCAACACAACAGAAAAGTTATGATCCATTGGCAAGTACCATACACAGACACCTTTTGTTCCTTTATGCAGTCTTAAATCAGGAAGCTATTTGTACCTGTGATCTCAAGTGGCAGCTTTGAGCCAAACTATTAACATTCAAATATACTCTTCTTGGAAATTTTAGTGAAGGTTTATTCTATTCAATTTACTAGCAGCTTCTGTAGTCCTAGTCAGAAGACCCTTGCTTGAGGTGTTGTGTTGTGTTTTGTTTTGTTTTGTTTTGTTTTGTTTTGTTTTGTTTTGTTTTGTTTTGTTTTGTTTTGTTTTTCTGTATAACAATGGCCTACATGCCTTTCATCAATCTCCTCACAGAGTATGTACCATTGTTTAAAAAGAAAAGAAATATTTTTTAACATTAAGGTTTGTTTTAGCTTTATGTTAGATTTAACCAGACTAAAACTATGACTCAAAGAGATCCTTTCCATTCTATTTTATAAATATTTGACCCAACTACTTCCCAGAATCTCACAGTTCAGTTTCTGTGTAATATAGCCTTCTTTTCTAAGTAGCAGTACATACTATATTATAACATTTTAGACTCTAAAACTTGAGAGGATTCTTGTAGCTTTAATAATCCTTATGTAACAAAGAATGAAGTGTTGGTGGGGCAGTGGAGAGGAGTAGCATGTTCAAGGAATGAAATATATGAAACTTTCATTGGAGCAAAGAGCTTTGTTTTGTGAGCTTCCATACTAGGCAGTACATTACATAGCAGCACAGAAGGGTCTCCTCTGCCCGCCCATGTGTGTGAGGTGTTATGTTTCTGAATTTATGGTGGCACCAGTAGCACAGCCGGAGTCAAGTGTTTTCAAGGCTTCCATTAGAAATTCCTTTTTCTAGTTTATTGCTTGACTGTTTCAAATTATATGAGAGAAACTTGGCACACAGGTTGTTGAGCTGGATTACTTTTTTCAACATAAAGTCCAATTTATTTCAGCTTGTTTTTAATCTAGAGATGAGCCAACAATTCTTCTCATAGTTTCAGATTTGATCATAATTGTAAATCATGTCTGTAAAAAAGAAATCAAAAAAAATAGTCACAACATTTTCCAATGTAATTGTAGTTTTTTGAAAACCCTTGTTGAAATTTTTGAGAAATTTATTTTTACAAAGCATTTAATTAGTGTGCTTAATATCTGTTTGCAGATTATTTCACCACGTGTAATGCAGCATGTACAAACTGTGGCATGACTGTCACCGTTCATCTGAATGCTTGCTTGCACCATGCATTGTTCTTTCTGTTGACATGTCAGCCTCCTACACATGTTCTGTTCCTGTTGTGGCTTGTTATAAGCAAACAAAAGTATTTCATTGAGATCTTTTAACTGCTAATACATTAGCACTGTATCTCTTTTTCAAAGGAACCCAGCCTGAGGCCTGGCTCCATAGGCATTTAAGTCTTGGATTGTCCACCTCTTGCATCCAACATCCTTCTCATACTCTTTATCAACTCTCCCTGCCGCCTTATCACCTCCATCCTTATTCTTTTCACCATAATTAATCTATGTGAGAAGATTAAGCTGATGGTCAATAGTGAGTTGATTTCATTGTATACCTTGAACAGCGTCAGAGTTACCACATTGCTGATTTTGACTTGTATGTACTTTTAAACTCCAGGGAGCTTAGGAATATTCTCAATAAAGCATCAGTCAGTTAACCACTAGAATTTTTTTAAATACACTTGCTCATTCCTTACCTTACAAAGAAAAGCCAAAGTTGAAAGCTGTTGTTTCTGTGACTCTATGTAGCTGAGTAGATTGTTGAAATTAATCTGTTAGTAATATAAATTTAGAGTTAATTTTTAAATATATTTGATTTTCTCTTAGAAGACAAAACATCAGAGATATTGCCTATGTTCAACCCCTAGCACTCCCCCACTTTAAAAAAAACTGAAACAAATATAAGAAATATTTTAATTAATAACTTAATTAATTTAATTAATAAATATTTTTTGTTTATTTTGATTTATTTATTTGACCGTGACAGAGAGAGGAAGAGACAGATTGAGAGAGAGAGAGAGGGAGAATGGGCACTCCAGGGCCTCTAGCCACTGCAAATGAACTCCAGACGCGTGCACCCCCTTGTGCATCTGGCTAACGTGGGTCCTGGAGAATCGAGCCTTGAACCGGGGTCCTTAGGCTTCACAGGCAAGCACTTAACTGCTAAGCCATCTCTCCAACCCTTTAATTAATAAATATTTTTAAGCCAGGTGTGGTAGTGCACACCTTTAATCCCAGCACTTGGGAGGCAGAGGTAGGAGATTATCCTAAGTTTGAGGCCACCCTGAAAATACAGAGTGAATTCCAAATCAGGTTAGAGCAAGACCCTACCTTGAAAAGACCAAAAAAGAAATTAAATTAAATTAAAGATTTTAAATTATTTGAGTCATACTTGGTCCTTCCTTCTCAATAAATGTCACTCACTATTAAGTGGTTAAGCCAAATAATTCTAAGGTAAATAAGTAAGTTGTATTTTGGCTTCAAAATATTTTTCCATATTTAGGATTGAAAGGTATTTTTTAAGCCTTATTTAAAGTACATTGTTTTTCATATTATATGTATTTTAGTGAACAAATATAGCAAGGAGGGGAGTGTTAGTAAGCACACTGTTGAATTTGTACTAGAAACTGCTACACAGCGTGTTTTAGACACATAATTATTTTAACACTGTGTTAAGACGGTGCCCTGGGAAGGATCCAGGTTCTTGGACTTGTTTGTCTTCTATGCAAGGACAACTAACTGTCCAATGCCAAAATACAATGAACTTTCAAATATCAAAGAGGAAAATTAAGTATTTCAAGTCCTCAGCTGGTTTACAGATGTGTGAGCTTTGTAGTCCATTTGCTGGTTCCAGTAGGGCATTGTGACAATTTTTCCAATATGTGTATACTAGATAACTTTTAGAAGTAAAATTACTTATTTTAAATGCTGAAGTAATTTTCTGAATTTTAAATTTTTATATCTATATTTCTTTAAAACTAAAGTCTGACTTCACAATTTAAAAGTAAAACATTAAGTCAAGAAACATTTTCTGTCAGGAAAATAAATGCCTTTTGAAAACAGGTATTCATTTAGATCTGTGATTAACCTTTAACAAGATCTTCCTGTTAAATTCTGCGTTTGCTTTAATCTCAGTAGGAAAAATACAAAATAGTATTGCAGCATATAGAGTTTCGATATACCCTATGGACATCAAATAATCTCTTACAGCTAAAGGCACATCTGCAACATATTTAAATGCCAGCTTTGGGCATTATTAGTATAAAATGCTAAGTCACTTTTTTGGAAATAGTTTGAAAAGTTTAAACTCCAAGAGGAAACTCCAATAAATGATAATCTTATGGTATTGTTGCTTCAAGGGAATAGTAGAAAAACGAAGGGCTCTAGTGCCTATTTTTTATTTGGGGAAAGGCAGCATGATAGTCCTTCTCCAAGTACAGGGAAATGCTGCTGGCGAGGCGCTGCTATGCTGAAAACTGATGTGTTTTCATGCCAGCCTTCAAGACATCCTAAAATTACTTTAGGTCTCTGCTGTTTGCTATAGAGCCAACGTTATCATCAGGTTTGGGTGCTCCCTTAAGACTCAGAGTATCTGTCTGTACAAGTTCAAAAACTGATCTGTCTAAAAATAGTGACTTAGCATTTTCTATTAATAATGTTGTAGGATATGTATAATAATTTAAGATCCTTAGCGACTGATATACAGGTAAATAAACTGTGACTGTTGCTTTGTGTTTTATTCTTTTTTGTCTTTCACTTAGATTTTTTTACTTTTGTCTTTTTCTTAAACATAAATGTGAAGGTCAAATATTCGAGACAATGTAGAAATGATTAAACTTCATAAGCAACTAGTGGAGAAAAGCAATGCTCTTTCAGTAATGGAAGGAAAATTTATTCAGCTTCAAGAGGTACTGTGATAATTTCATTATACATAGACAAAAATTATTTAAAAATTATATTTGTGTTTTTGGATAATTGTCATTACAGTGAAAGTTAATTTTTAAGCTAGGCATGGTGCCACATACCTTTAAT
Source organism: Jaculus jaculus (assembly GCF_020740685.1). Classification (NCBI taxonomy): domain Eukaryota; kingdom Metazoa; phylum Chordata; class Mammalia; order Rodentia; family Dipodidae; genus Jaculus; species Jaculus jaculus. Next base: position 237,755,652 of record NC_059102.1, on the reverse strand, counting down.
CTTAGCAGTCGGGAGGCAGAGATGGAAGAATCACCATGAGTTCAACGCCACCCTGAGACTAAATAGTAAATTCCAGGTCAGCCTAGGATAGATAGAGTGAGACTCTACCTCAAAAAAAAAGATAATTTTTAAAGATTACTATATTAAATATATATAATTTATCAGCATATGCTGTTATTTATAACTCAATTACTAAAAAGTTAACAGCTTAGGCTTTTATAAATATCTTTATCATCTTAAAAAGTACATCCATCATGTGATTTTACTCCTTTTTCTGAATTCATTATGGGTTCATAGCGCTGTACTTGGACATATCTTCACTTCCACTCATGTATAAAATATCAAAGATAGACCAGAGTTATGATTAGATCAATAATTATGTTCTGTTAAATCTTTCTTTGATGTGGATTTTGTTTATTTTGAATTTTTTTGGTCTCTACCATCATCCGAAAATACTTGAGTACTCATGCCAGCAATCAGTGTATTTAAGTTGATAGTACTTAGGTTTCTGTGTCATTAGGGTTGCTTTTTAAATGACTGTGCCTACAGGAAAGTGCCCTCATTCGGCTCCTGTTTATTGGCACTACATAGTTAACAGAAGTCTTGAAATTAATGAATTGCAAAACATACCAGATGATTAAAATTTATATCAAGCAATGCTCTGTTTGAAGTACTGAGACAAAAAGTGGTATATTGATGTAAAGCGTTGGGTCATATGAAGCCTAAGTGTGCTTCTAAATAGCTAAATATTTTTAAACAATTCTCTGAATGATCTTTTCCATCCTGCAAGAACCTCCTTAAATGCCAATTACCAACTTCTATATCAATACACAAGCTTGTAAGAGAGGAAAATGATTTAGTAAGTGGAACTGGTACCATCGTCTACATCTAGACAGAATGAGAAAACAAAAACTACATGTAGCCATATATCTAAAGTAAGGAATTAAGAAAGGAAATGAAAAGTTACTTTATATTTTTTATCATATTTACTCTTGAATTCCATTTAATAGTGACCTCACGTATCTGCTCCAATACCAATACAGTACTGCTGCTGTACAAGCACCTCCTTTGGGAACTGTCAGAGTAAAGATTTGAGAGGTTGGGTCTGTCAGCCTTAGTGAGGTGAGAAGCACTGAGGATGCTCACTAAAGGTAGTGTTCTACAATAATACAAGAGCAGCAAAAATTAACCTGAAGTAACCCAATAAACAGGTTTCTTTCAAATGAGCTGAGAATAATTCAAATAAAACTTAAGTGACTTGAACGGGAAGATGAGGCATTGCATGTTATGGTCATATGGTCTCTTTGAAAAGACATTTAGTTACCTTTTTAAGTATATTAGATTGAATATAAAGCACGTTCGCAAATAAGCTATTCTTTAAAATTAGGAGTTTGTCACTATTTTGCTGAACTCAAAAACTTAATTGTATTAAAATCAAAAGCTAACCACCTAGAATTGTTTATATGTGATGGCAGATTCTTTCAGTTTGAATGTCAGCGGTCAGCATTTTTAACCCATGCTGAAACATTTTTAGATAGCAAATCTAACCACTATAAACTGTAGTAAAAAGGAAAAAGAAAATCGTTCCTAAACCTAGTTTACTCACTGGTCATGGTTAACAAGTGAAAAACTAGTTACAAATAAAGGACAAAAACAGTTACATCATATGCCTACTAAGTAACCCTTTATTTTCTTTCTCATGTCACACTTAAGTTGAGAGTATCTCCCCACTATAAGTAGTACACATGACTTATTTATGATCTGAAGAATAAACTGTAAAGTGAGAACTTCAAAAGTAAATTCTCTTGAGAAGGCAGGCTTATGACTATTTATTCAAAGCATAATCTAAAAATAATACTTATATTTTTTTTTTCCTTTTTGGTTGTTTTAGAAGCAAAGAACTCTCAGGGTCAGCCATGATGCCTTGATGGCAAATGGAGACGAGCTAAACATGCAGCTTAAAGAGCAGCGTTTGAAGTGCTGCAGCCTTGAGAAGCAGCTCCAGTCCATGACATTCTCTGAAAGAAGAATAGAAGAGGTAAGTTCCCACCGCGTCTGCTCATCTGCTGCCTGAGAACTCAAATACTGTGTTTCAAATACTGTCTTTATTTCAAAATCCTAAGCTCTGTACATAGTATTTGGAGTGCAGCAAAATTCAGCAGTTAATACAACATGAATGACAAATTCATGCTTGGAAATGCCTGCAAATATTCTGATTAAAGATCCTGGAGAAAAATGAAAATACATCTGATGTCAGATTACCTATGGAACTTAACTTTATTAAATATGACAGCTTATTAGTCATTTGAGTTACATACCAAAATGAAATTATAGGATAGCATATGTTTCTGAGGAGACAGTCTTACACTCTGCAATATCACCAATTTTGTGAAATTACCTATTTTTTTTTTCTGGGAAGTTGTTTGAAAATCTATCCTTCTATTATTGTTGCTGCTTGTATCTCCCAGTGAGCACGTTTATTTTCTGTAGGCTGTTAAACTTTTTCCTAAGGAAAGTAAAAATGAAATAAGTTGCATACCTCTGTTCTGATCTCATGAGAATCTTTTACTATCTCATACTGACATCAAAAAAGAATATTGAGAATAGAACTGAATTTTAAATAATCTGTTCCATTGCAAAATAAGTGTGTGTGTGTGTGTGTGTGTGTGTGTGTGTGTATGTATATATACATATGTGTGTATGTATGTATATATATATACCACAAATTTTATTTATGATTAAAACTTTAAATGCTCAAGTATAGCAATCTGCATTTTAGTCATAAAGATCTAATTGCTGTTCCAAGTTTATTTATGAAAATATTACTCTCACTGGGATAAAAATAGGAATATACTTTGTTCATAAGATTTGTTACTGGCTGTTTGTAAATTCCAGGTAACATGAGAAATTGTGTCTTCAGATTAAATAGTGATTAGAACAACTTGTTTGAGCTATGAACTCCAAGAAAAGCTAATACTTTTATTTTTTTTATGGGCCAATTGGAAGTTAATGCAAAATGAATATAATGATGGAACTCATCTTGGTAGAAAGTAAAAATATTATGTTTCCAGAGACTTAACAGAAAGCTCTTAACACATTTTTTATTGAGTTCTGGCACATGTTGCCATAAAGTAGTGCATACGTTTCTACTAAATTAAAACAGGAATATTAATTTCATGTTTATTTAACAATGTGGAGAAAATCAGTGCTGAATTAAATACAGACACTATACGTGGTCTAGTTAGCATCTGCAGTGTGGAACTGGGGACTGAAATATACTGCCCTCTTTCTCGTGGTTCTTTTATCCATGTAGTTTGATATGATAATCACCTAATGTGGAATTTATTTTCATAGTTCAACGTGCTGACCACTATACCATGCAAACTCTTTGTAATTTTATTTCGTTTTAGCTGCGGGATAGAATTAATGATTTAGAAAAGGAACGAGAGCTTTTAAAGGAAAACTGTGATAAACTTTATAACAGGTAAATCATGAACCCATGTGTTTTTTATTCCCTTGCTTGAACTTTTTATTTAATCAAAGTATTTGTTGTCAGAATATGTAATTTTTATTAAAGAATTAACAATAAATCATGGAAAAATACACTGCTTTATAAAAGAAAATACTGGTTTGAGGAGATGGGTCAGTGGTTAAAGGCATTTGATTGCAAAGCCTGATGGTCCGGGTTTAATTTCCCAGTGCCCACATAAAGTCAGATGTACAAAGTGGCACATGCGTCTGGAGTACGTTTGCAACAGCAAGGGACCCTGATGCACTCATACTCACTCTCTCTGTATCTCTTACTCTCTTTGTCTCAAATAGATCAATGAAAATATTAAAATAAATAACATAAAAGAAGCTTTTGTAAGTCATCGCTAAGAAGTTTTTAACCTAACCAGTAGTCTGTTACCATGCAGAACAAGCACTGTTAGTTACTAAACACAAACTACAGGCTAGTAAATGCTACATGGGATACTCTACATTCAGTTGTGTAAACTCCTTGGAATATAGGTACTTTAAATGCCCAGATTCCAAACAAGGAAGATAAAACAAAAAAGAAATCCCTTTAAGAATATTTTATGAACTATTAGAACTTTGGTTTGAACCTTCTTTGGTCTCTCCACTGGGCTTACCAGCTTATTTAGCTGAGAATGATTATGTTAAAGAGGAAAGAAAGGTGTTTACTTACAATTATCTGTGTTCCTTATAAAAAGAAGCACAGGCATCTTATCCTCAAAATAAAATTGATTTTATTTATTATTTATTTGCAAGCAGAGAAAAATTGAAGAAAGATAGACAGAGAGAAGGGGCATGCCAGGGCCTCCAGCTTCTGCCAGCGTACTCCAGATACATACACCACTCTGTTGTATCTGGCTTTATGTGGTACTATGGAATTAAACTTGGCTTGTTAGGCTTTGCAGGCAAGCGTCTTAACCACTGAGCCATCTCTTTAGCCCTCAAGGTAAAATTTAAATGGCAGCTTCAATTTCAATTCTTAATATGTTTCATAATTATGGCGTTTTAGCATATTAACCCCTTCAGGTAATGTTAGAAACAAAATTCTATTACACAGCTAAGTCTGGATAAACAATGCCAATATCTTTTTATGAATAAATGTGTTGTGCAATTTAAAAAAATTTTTCAATATATTATGATAAATACAGGCTTTAAATTCAGCATAAGTATATATGTTATAGCTGGTAATCAAGAATTACTCCCTATTGACGATATTCTGAAAATAGCAATCTAAGCTATAAATTTATCCAATTGCATCATTTATATTTTAAAATTAAATTTGCATTTTTAAATTATCATTTTGAAGGAGTTGGGGAGTGAATAGGCTTTTATCTTGGTTATCTGGAAACATTACTAAGTTATAGTGTTGAACATTAGTCCAGTGGTTTGTATTTTTTATGCTGTTTACCTATGAATTTCAGCTACCTCTGTGCAGTAGCCTACTATCTTAAAAGTTGCCAATAGTGGGACACTACTTAAATAATATGCAGGGCCCTCAAGCTATGTGAACTTTGCCTCACAGCTTCTTCCAGTCATTTTGCCCCGAAGTTTATTCTGATCCCTTTCTAATCAACCTTAATTAGTTTTATCTAAAGAATCAATTATGCCTGGTGTTTTTTCATCTCTATGAAATAGTACATATATTTACATTGATATATAAATACTTCATAATTCTGTGTTTGGAAAATTCAAATGTCATTATACAGGCAGTATTTTGATGATAGAAAAGATAATATGATGTGTATTTTATAAAGAAGGTAATTGAAACACCAGAAAAATGTAGAAACTTGGTCAGTCACATATCACTGCTGAGGTGCCATTGTAGGATTGACTCTAAACTTTGAGTGCTTTTCCCCGGTCTTTCACTATGTCTTTTTATTTTCATTACATTTTAAAATTGTGTGAAATAGAAATATTAATGAAATAATGGTTCTATCATTTATTCAAGAATTTTGGTGGATTTATGTCTACCTTGAACATCTTGTAACTACAAATAATATAACATGGTTGAAATACAAAAGGTAGTTGCCATTTGACTCTTTAACTTGTTTATTTTGAGAATTTACTAAACATACTTTCTTGGGATTTAAAAAGAATCAAACTTAGCTGGGAGTAATACATAAGTGAAATTTTGATAAGTCACATTCTTCTCATACTTAATCACCATAAAACTTTATCTTTCCCTATTAGAAGACAATCTAAGAGTGTAAATCTAGCTTTCAAGGTTTTAAAAAAAAAATGGTTTGTGTGTGAGCTGCCTTTTTTCCCTGTTACACTAAAAACTGATTCGTTGTGCTTCTTGCACTAAAATTTTTATATGAGGTATATGGAAGCAAATGAGTGTCAAAACATTGTCAAAAAATCAATGGCACTGAAATCTAATATCAACAAATACATGTAATAGTAAGTACAATTACAGAATTTTTGAGAGTTAGAGAACCTACAGTCACCATTGTCCCTGGATTCATTGTAGCCTTCATAGCACCATGACTTATTGTCACCTACAACCAGTGTTCACCAGCAACTATATACATCCACTTTGGTTAGTCATAATGATAGCATGTTTTCAAAGAGAATAGCATTTGTTGGTTATTCAAACTTGGCTAGTGTTCAGGAGAAAAATATGATTTGCAGATTGAATTCTCATCTTCCTTTCTCAAATGAAATTTTCAGTGTGTTTATTACTTGACATATGACATATTAGAGAATCATGTGGTAAGATAAAACCCTCATGTTAGTATTTGGTATGAGCATTTTTAATATGCTAAAACATTTTTGATATAATGCCAAGAAATAATAACTTTAAGAAATGTTCAATTTAAAAGTTTGGAATAACCCTTTTGCAATTAAATCTTCCAATTTGGTCAGAAAGAAACTTCATACTATAATATGGTAAAGCTGTGTTCCATTTTTAAAATTAGCATGCTTTGGGGGCCATGTAACTAATGAATGCAATAGTCCTCCACCAAAATGCAAAATAACCTGGAAAACTTATTAAAACATAGGTTTTACTACACTTTGGGAGCGTCTCCACTCCTCTGAACACACACACCACTGCCAGTGCCTCCACCTTCCCAGTTGTCAACTTAAGATTGGGGCCAGTGACTCTGCTGAAAGTGATTTTAAAGTGCTAATTCCTCAAGAGACGCTGATTTACTGCTTATTTTTACAAAACAAAATTCACCTAGCATTTGAATAGTGTAAGAATTCTTTTAAGAATTGGACACATTGAGGGCTAGAGAGAAGACTCAGTGGATTAAGTACTTACTGAAGTATGAAGGCCAGACTTCAGATCTCTAGTAAGATGGGCATAACAGCAGGCCTATAATCCCGGTGCCCTCGAGGTAGAGATAGGGCTCCCCTGGCAGGCTTGCCAAATCCCCAAGCTCTGGGTTCAAGTGAAAGACCCTGTCTCAGTACAATAATATGCAAAATGAATGAGGAAGACAATGACACCAACCTCTGACATCAGTATTCACGGGCATTTTACATGTGCACCCACACGCATGAAAAAAATATGGGCACATCCAGTTTTTAATGTTGACATAATTATCTAATATTTAAAATTGAAAGAGCAGTGCTAGCCACCCATAGAATCTCTGTGATCAGTTTCTTTATGTGAGCCCCTGTTGCTGGCAGTCTGCCTGTCTAAAGTACCTGTGAATTTCTTTATGAGACACTCGGGATTTATTCTCCCTCATGTCTCACATAAAGTATCCTTGAAAATTGGAACAAACAGAATTTTTTCTGTAAGCATGGAAAGGATAATTTTTTTTAAATTTTGATCTTAATCATGTTTTTGATCAAGGGTATGCATTTACAGTATGCTAAAACCCAGAGCATCCAATGGCCATGCCAGTGACCACAGGCACCAATAGTCATTCCCTGTAGACTGACATTTTATCACTCTTGTCACAGAATGTAACAGTAAAATGGGTACAAAAACAATCATCCTCTCCATTGTCACTGTTGGCAATATATGAAAACATTTTCATGAATAAAAGACTCTTAGGCTTTTCTCATATGCAGATTTAATTGTGTACACAGCCCTTACAAAGAAAATGGAGCCAGATGTGGCTCAGCATTTATAGTTACACAGATGGCTCCAAGCATAGAGGAATACAGTAAACTCAAAAGGAATTCCTCATGAAACTCCAGTGGAATGTAATCCTAAATTTAGAGGGAAGATAGCAGTGGACTAAATTCAGATTGACTTATGCTGATTTACACTAGTATTTTGTGGGTTTGGAAAAACCAGGCTGCTAAATTGTTCTTAATTTAAACACATACAGCTTCTGATGTTTCTGCCAGATTAGCTGTTGGTGATCTTTTTGCTGGTACTTATGCTGTTGGAACACTACTGTTTCTAATTTTTGGCATCTGATATAATACATAGTCGTGCCTATTTCATCATGCTAATTTTTTTTCGGGTGGTATATGTTTCTAATAATACATGACATGCATGCACATATATATGTATTCACATTTATGCAGATGTATGCTTGCTGTATGTAATTTGGTGAGACACAGCAATGATATGTGTTATTTTTAAGTGAACTTACAAAGGAACACTGTTTACATTGAAGAATTTTTTTTATTTGGAGTTCATTTCAGCTTAGGCACTAATTCTTTGATAAAATTAGCTGAAGATACTGACATATCAGATGCTTGCATTCTTTGAAGCTCCATATATGAAGTGAAAACAGGGATAGGTGATACAAATGTCATATTTAGAGGAGCTTCTAGAATTCCACTGATTTTCAAAGATATGTGATTTTAAATGCCACAAAAATATTCAAACTGTGAAATGAATACACTGTTTTACTCTTTGGAAAATTATGCCTCCTAGAAAAGTATCCCTTTTGGAATAAATTCTCAAGACTAGCTGGAAGCAACATTAAGGGCAATTTTCAATAGTACATTTATTTTCCATTTACTTAATCATCATTATAAAACCAGATTTGGTAAATTTTTGTCATTTACTGGGTTTAAAATAAGTAGAAGGGTCAAAGCTGCTGGTGATTATTCAGTCATATCAAGCTTCACAGATAATGGTTTTCTGCTGAAATGCAGATCATGAGCAGTTTTTCCAAAACCTGGATATCACCTGGGGAGCTTTATGGAAACATGAATTCCTGGCCCTAAGCCCTTTGTTTTTAACTCCCCCTGACTGCCCCATCCAGGACACACTGGAGGAATGATCTACCTCCATGCCTTGTAGTTATTTCTTATCTTGTTCTTAGTTAAAACTGCTTAGGATTGAGCATGTAGCTCAGTTGGTAGAGCACTTGCCTAGGATATATGAAGCTCTCCATTTGATCCTCAGCATTGCATAAACCACGTGTGGTGGCATGTACCTATAATCTCAACACTCAGAAGGTAGAGGCAAGAGGATCAGAAGTTTAAGATTATCCTTAGCTGCATGCTATTTTAAGACCAGTCTAGGATACAAGGGCTCTTGCCTCAAAAAAAATAATAATAATTTCTGAAGGAATAGTAATTCTGTCTTCATAATTCTTTTAACATATAGGACACTGATGTTACAAGTAAAGTTGTTCTTAGCCTATTTTTCCTTGTTGTTGTTTTGGTTTTTGAAGGTAGGGTCTTACTCTAGCCCATGCTGACCTAGAATTCAAACTTAGGGCCATCTTCCTACATTTTCCTCCCCAAGTGCTGAGATTAAAGGCATGTACCACCATGCCCAGCTGTTTTGTGTTTTGTTTTGTTAGGTTTTTCAAGGTTTCACTCTAGATCAGGCTTAACTAGAATTCGCTATGTAGTCTCAGGGTGACCTCGAACTCACAGAGATCCTCCTACCTTGACATCTCAAGTGTTGGGAGTAAAAGCATGCGCCACCACGCCCAGCTTGTGTATTTTTTTTTTTTATAAAACTGCATTACTTCTTAATACCAGAGCTACTGCCTTGTGGTTTGACGTACTGTCATTTTGTGGCCAGCATTTTATAAATATGTACTATCACAGACTCAGGCATTTCACAGAATTCAACATCAGGTGGAAAGAGGCATTTTCTCAGTATTCACAGGGCCTGTAAAGAGAAGAGAATGGCTCTGCCTGGCATCAGTTGCTGAGGTTTGGAAATGTGGATTCCTCTGGAGTATGTACAGTATCTGAATTCCTTTACTAGTCCCACAAATGCTGCACACTGCCAACTTTTCTGACTTTAGAGCTCTAAATTAAGGCCAGTTCCTTTGCTCATCCCACAAACTCTTTCATGTTCCCTAACCGCAGCCTGAGAAAGGCGCCTCGGTTTCAACAGCAGCAGACCAGCATATGTTTACTTAATTCCTAAGACATGATGACAGTGGTCTCTGTGCCACTAAAAGCTTTCTCTTTATTTCGGTTGAAGCTGATATCCCAGCTCTCCTTGCCTGTCACGTGTGTTTTGCAGTGCCTTCGGGGCTGCGCATGAAGAACAGTGGAAGTTAAAGGAGCAGCAGTTGAAAGTGCAGATTGCTCAGCTGGAGACTGCCTTAAAGTCTGACCTAACAGACAGAACTGAAGTCCTTGACAAATTAAGGATGGAAAGAGGTACTGTATAAAGTAAACTGACATACTCAGACATCCCATGTTTATTCACAGAGTATTTGTGTGCCTACTGGTCACCAGTCACCCTGTATTAGTAGCCATCAGAAGTAACTGTTCAACATTGCCCTTAGTCAGCCCATAATACATATGCCAAAGGAATTGTTTATTTCTCACGCTTACTTTTATTCACGTTGTCTTTAATTTGTTTAGTTTTCCTAAACTCTGAGCCTTTTGTTATTCAATGGTTAACAAATATTTATTGAACACTGGTGAGTGCTACCACTAAATTCTGGGTATGCAGCAGAATAAAACAAAGACCCTAACTTCATGAAACATAAATTTAATGGGGAGAAATCAACAATAGCTAAATAAATATGTAATATGGCAGGTGGTGGCAACTGCAGTGGAGAAAAAAATAGCATTGAAAGTGACAGGCTGGCAGAAGTAGTTCCTTGCTGGCTTTGATAACTGAACAGGAAAAATCTCGGATAGTGAAATGTCTAGTTCTGTTCTGTGAACCAGCTTTGTTAAAATGTCCCTACTAAAACAGTATGTCACAGATCTTAGCCTTCCTGCCTCATAGAAGTCAAATACACATCCAGACATACACACAGTACGTATAGATGCCCAGTGAGGGAAATAGTTTGATTCAAGTATTTTATTTGTTTGCTCATCCACTAGATAAAGTACAGAATGTAGCAATACAGTCACTGCTCTGGAATATTTGCAGTTCAGTTATACTAGAATGCCTAAACAGGGATGCCCAGCCTTTTGGCTTCTCTGGGACACATTGGATGAAGATTTTTCTTGGACACACATGTCCAGGCATGGTGACTCTTGCCTGTAATCCCAGCACTCTGGAACCAAAGGCATGAGGATTGCAAATTCCAGTCCAGCCTAGGCCACATAAAACCCTATCTCAAAAAAAAAAAAAAGTTTAATGTAAACACAATAAGAAAATATATAAAAATATATAGTGTTTGAGGCAAACCCAACAAGACCATCTTTTTTTTAAGAGAGAGAAAGAGAAAATTGGTTCACCAAGGCCTCTAGCCGCTGTAATCGAACTCCAGGCACTTGCGCCACCTGTGCACATGTGCAACCTTGCATGCTTGCCTCACCTTGTACGCCTGGCTTACATGGGACCTGGTGAGTTAAATATGGATCCTTAGGCTTTGCAGGCAAGCACTTTAGTCACTAAGCCATGTCTCCAGCCAAGAAAATTACATTTTTAGTATTCTTACCATAATACCTATAATAATAATACTTATTTTACATATTATTATACATAATAATACCTATTTTATTAACTAAAAGGAACATTATCTTCCACATTTTATTCTCCGTAAAATTGGAATGCATCTATAAGTGATAACATTTTGAAATTGTGGTGAGACATATTTTTCACATTTCAACAAGCCTAAGAAAGTAACACATAGTCAATATAGTTTTATTTCAATGAAATACAGTCAATATTTATCTGTCAAGTGAATGAACTAATTGATAGACTGTTTATGAATTTTTCTTGGAAATTGTGAGTAGAATTAAATAGAGACATGTTTTCTGGCCTGGTGGGTTCCTGATTTTAATGTACAGTATGAGGTACTTAATACTCCTTTGCCTTGGTAATTGCTCAATAAATTCTTGTTCACTGGAGGAAATAAAAGTGTGCTAAATTCCAACGTTCTCTCCCAAAAACAGATAAATTGCTCCTTCTTAAAAGAAAAGAGAAAAAAATATTTTTAATTTCTATTCTATACCTTCTTAAATATCAAGAATTCCAAAATGATTATCTTTTAGACATCTGAATTGGTCTCAAGAAAGAAACTCTTCTTAGTGGGTTGGAATCTTAATTTCTCTTTTAACTTCTTTGTTTGCTGATTAATTCTTAGAGTTCTTATTACTTTTTAAGTATTATAATTTCTAAAGTATTTTAATACAAGCAGCCCATCTTCATTTTTTAACTGGTTATCTCAGAGGTTTTTTTGGGGGGGGTTGTTTTGTTTTGTTTGTTTGTTTTTGGGGTTTTGGGGTTTGGTGTTTTTTTTTTGTTTTTTTTTGTTTTTGTTTTTTTTTTGAGCTAGGGTCTTATTCTGGCCCAGGAAGATTTTTTTTAATAATGAAAGTAATTAATATAAATTGTTTTTTTTTTAAGTATACAAATCTCTGAGCTTCACAGCAACCCTCAAGTTAATTATTCTATGAGAATTCTACGTATTTTTTGGTGGTGTTAGTATATTTATAGGTATAGTTGTATAATACATTTTGTGAAATCATTCCTTGACTATAAGCTTAAATTCATATTATCACCATTTATAATGCCTATTAGTTTTTCAGCATGTGGCTATACCATATCTTATTTAATAATCATTTGATGAATTTTTGAGCAATTTACTTTTAAAGCTCATAAGCAACATCTTTCTACACAATATTGTACCCACTTGTCCAATTATTTTCTAAAGAAAAACTTGTAAGACTATTATTTTCCAGTTATTTTCTTTGAATATTTAAACTTTGAAAGCTTAAGGATTTAGGTCTTATAAAAATGTAAAAATAAATTATAAGAAAAAAATACTACAAAGCCTTTAATCATTTTTCTAGGGGAATAAAAAGTTGAAATTATCTATTTAAAGAAATCATTTTATACTGAGAAAGTTCCTTCTTGTGGTACAAATTTTAAAATTGTCTCATTTTGCTTTGAAGTCTCTCCTCACACATTTACCTTTTCATGTACTAAGTGTTCTTTGCCAGAAGATGTTTCCCTGGCTTCTTGTAGTCATTCATCTAACTGGCAAATTATTTTTAGAGAATACTCACCTCTTTATTCAAGGTACAAATTAGTTTCAGATTGTGTGAATATGCGGGGGAAGGATATGTAAATGTAGGTTGCATTTGGTTAATGCTTAAATTAACTGCATGTGTTTAAGGGCTTGCTTTTGAAAGTTCCTTTCTATCTTTAGCTGAAATGCATAATTCAGCATAATGCATATGGTTATATTGATCACAGCTGAAGATATTAGCACAAAGGAGCTCTGAAAATTGTTTAGTAGAATTGTTCTCTGCACTTTTATTAATGGTGTGCTGGAAGAACACAAGTTTTAAAAAGTGAAATGTTATCTCATTTGAATAAAATGCTGTTTAGCTTAACCTGCTTTTGTCAGATCATGAGGTAAGGGGGTTATTTTTCATCTTGTACTCAGTGCTCTCATTTTCATATTACAATCCAGCAAGTCTACTTCCTCTTTAAACTAGCATTTTTGTACTTTTAAAAGACCCAAGAGTTAAAGAGAAAAAGAAAAATATAATGTATTATTCTACATAAATTCAATAGAAGGGTCACTGGTACTCACTGATGTTCCTCCCACAAATAATGCTGTATTTAAAAAGTATGAGTGAATGGGGACATTGTTGAAACAAAAATAAGTAAAAGTTGGAAACATTTAAAGAATTATATTTGGGGCTGGAGAGATGGCTTGGCGGTTAAGCACTTGCCTGTGAAGCCTAAGGACCCCGGTTCGAGGCTCGGTTCCCCAGGTCCCACGTTAGCCAGATGCACAAGCGGGCGCACGCGTCTGGAGTTCGTTTGCAGAGGCTGGAAGCCCTGGCATGCCCATTCTCTCTCTCTCCTTCTATCTGTCTTTCTCTCTGTGTCTGTCGCTCTCAAATAAATAAATAATAAATGAACAACAAAAAAATAATAAAAAAATAAAAAAAAGAATTATATTTGTACCTATTAATATATCTTTCATAGGAAGCCTACTCTGAAAGTAATTAAAAGAATAAAACTAGGTTAGAAAAAAATAACCAAAATACATGGTATATTTGGGTTATAATTTAGTTTTTGGTCTTAAAATCTCTAATTTTGTTGGCCACAAAGTAAACTTTGTTGTTCCAAGTTCCTTTATTGTTATTACAGTTTGTTTTTGTTGACCAGTCATTCTGCCCAGTTGTTGTTTTAGCCTGATAAATACAAGAACTCCCACTTTTTTTTTTTTTTTTTTTTTCGTTTCTTGAGGTAGGTTCTTGCTGGAGCCCAGGCTGACCTGGAATTCACTATGTAGTCTTAGTCTGTCCTCGAACTCACAGTGATCCTCAGCCTCCCAAATACTGGTATTAAAGGCGTATGCCACCATGCACAGCTCCTGAGTCCCACATTCTTATTCTATTCCCTAACCACAAAAAAAAAAAAAAAAGATTGTCTCCTAAGAATTCATATTTATGGGTGGGGGAAATGAGTAAAGTGCTGGCTTCCAAGCATCACACACTGATCTCCTTCCCCAGCTCTCATGTAAGTCAGACTCAGACTCATTAGTGATTGTTTATAAACCCAGTGCTCCTACAGCAAAATGGGAAGCAGAGATGGGAGAATCCCATGAGCTTACAGGCCAGCCAGCTTGGTATTTGCAGTGTTGAACAATAAGAGACCCTTCCTCAAATAAAGTGAAGCTGAGGACTAACACGCAGAGAGTTGTCCTCTGGGCTCTACACATGGGCCATGGCACACAAGCACCTGTGGTCACACACATATACAAAAATAGAATTTGAAAAAGAATTCATACTTATTATTAATACTAACTTTCAGTTTAGAGACAAGCATTTGACCTTTACCTTCAAAGTTTCTTTTTTACTTGCATGTTTGGTAGATATAAGTAACTTAGGCCATTGGATAACCTTTCATCAAAGATGAAGTGTTTATAGTTGATATTAAAACATATATGCATCTTTGTGTATGCTCTGATTGCCAGGAGGTATGTGACACCATAAACAACCACATTTAGTCCATTTCCTTTAGACTTTAGTATTCTTACTAATGTAGTATTTAAAGCTTGGGAACACAAAGCCTTGCAAAAGGCAAAAACATATTTTTGTATAAAATTCAGTCAGAATGTAAATGCATTCATGGAAAGAATGCTTGGCAAATGTGTTGATTTTATTTAAGCAAAGGAAACAAAAATGTAAAATTTTAAATCAGGGCTTACAGTGAACATAAATTGTTAAGAGCAGAAAGAAATTGATGGAGACACTTTGGATGTCATAGTCCACAAAGAGTCAACAAGCAGGAAAACTGATTGCCATAGGGAAGCCAACTGGGGAGAACACTTAAATACACAACTCAAGAATGCACTAGATTAGTGTGCTAGAATTAGGCTATTTTTTAAGTTAAATTTAATGTAAAGTGTAAAAAAAGAAAAATAGTGTCTATAAATTTGCTGTCTTTTTGAGCTCTCCTTTTTCACCCCTGCTTGTAGGTCATGATGAATGAATGCCATTTAACCCAGATAACGAGGGCTGAAAGCCAGTAGCCTGCTACCAAGAACCCAAAGAGTAAAGACTATGTAATTACTGATACTGCCTTTTAATAGCTGAGAATCTGTTTCTTCTGTAGGAACAGATTTGTTAGAAGTATAGTTGATTAGACTATAGATTTGGAGTTATAGAATAAATTACCTCATTTGAATTCAAACACTATATTCTGAGGACAAGTCAATTAGAACACTAAAACAAATTTTTTTTGCATGCCTTTCAGGACCATTTATAAGTAAGTAAAAATCATAGACTTAGAAACATATATTCTTAGGCATTTTAAGTAGAACATTTCTTTGAAGCCCCAGAGACCACAATTTCCTTATATTAGTACTATGAATTTAAGTCTTTAGTTCTTGATACACAAGTGAATCATATGGTAGACACATGAAGTGTGCATTTGTTCCTCATCCCTCCTCAGCAGCTGCCATAGTGGAGGCGCTGGCTCCATTTCCTCCCTGACAGAACTAAAGCAATTTAAGATGTGTTCTTAGCCCTAATTCTCACCTTCCTTTCTAATTGTGTTGACTTTGTTTTTAAGACCAGAATGAGAAGCTCATTCAGGAGAATAGAGAACTGCAGTTACAGTACCTGGAACAAAAGCACCAACTTGATGAGCTTAAAAACCGCATGAAATTTTTCAACCAGGTGAACTTTCTTTTCCTCGCTAAAAATCTTTATGTGTTTCAGGCATGGAAAAACACTATTCAAAGCAAGAGAATACAAAGATATCACTTAATTTATGTTGTGCAAGGATATTCTGGAGCTGGAATGCCTTGTGTACTTGGTTGTTTAAGTTCATGGCCTTGAGCATCATATGTTCCATTAGGGTTGTATGTAGAGTGGGGGGTGTCTGTACTGTCCATTAGTCTCTTTGTGAGCTTTCACTTGCTGTGTTGCAGGAGAGTGACCTCAATGCTGAGGAACTGAGTGAAGCTCTCCTGTTTATAAAGGTAACTTCAAATTTTAATCATGAATTTCATGTCTACATATAACTGAGCATAATGTTAACCGTCATCTGTCACCCTTGTAGTTGAAGAGAATTATTTGTGCATCTTCTAAATTAGTACATCTTGGTACATACATTTAAATAGATACATGTACATATGTCATGGATCAATTCAGTACTCAGTCTCAGGAAGGGGTTTAAGTGACTTTTAGTCACAGCATATGCATATTTCATAAGAACATCAACATTACATTAAGATAGACCTCAGCACTCTTACTTAAAGCATTTTAACTTCAACAAACACTTTCCTTTTGACTGACAGAATATAAAACTAAGTAGTAGGGCTGAAGAGGTGGCTTACCAATTAAGGAACTTGTATGCAAAGCCTAAGGACCCAGGTTCAAAACTCCAGATCCCATGTAAGCCAGACACACAATGTGGCACATGTGTCTGGAGTTTATTTGCAGTGGCTGGAGGCCCTGGCACACCCATTTTTTTCCCTCTCTCTCTTTCTCTCTCTCTCTCTCTCTCTCTCAATTCCCCTCTCTGTCTCTAACCAATAAATTAAAAATGTAAAAAAAAAAAAAAGCTGTGCCAGGCATGGTGGCATGCACACCTTTAATCCCAGCACTCAAGAGGCAGAGGTAGGAGGATCACCGTGAATTCAAGGCTACCTTGAGACTACATAGTGAATTCCACATCAGCCTGAGATAGAGTAAGATCCTACCTTGAAAAAAAAAACAAAAAAAACTAGGTAGTAGTATTCTGCCGTAAGAGACATTGGTTTGTACCCTCTTGTCTTTAGTAAAATGTTGAATTATCAGTGGAATGTGTTTTCTAGTTCTGAAACACTGTGTTATCTATAAGAAGTAAGAATTCACATGGTCATATTGTAGAAATTCCTTTTTTTTTTTTTTTGTTTTGTTTTTTTGTTTTCTAAGGTAGGGTCTCACTCTAGCTCAGGCTGACCTGGTATTTACTATGTATTCTCAGGGTGGCCTAGAACGCTCAGTGATCCTCCTACCTCTGCCTCCCGAGTGCTGGGATTAAAGGAGTACACCACCATGCCCTGCTAGAAATTCTTGTTTCATTAATGAAATATGTTTTTACTTTAGGCTCAAAAAGAACAAAAGAATGGAGACCTTTTATTTTTAGAGAAAGTAGACAGTAAAACTAATAAAGATCTAGACCATGCCATGAAAGAGCTGCAAGCAACTCATGCAGAAACAGTACAAGAACTTGAAAAGACAAGAAACATGCTACTTATGCAACACAGAATTAACAAAGATTACCAGGTAATATCAGACACTAGACTGAAAAGGTATATTTTCTATTATGGTTTTCTTCCCAAAGGGGTAGCTTATATTATCATCTGTTGTAGTGTAGTGTATTCTCTTACCACCTATTAGGAATTCTTACATCCCTGGAATTTATTCATGAAACTAGAGAGTTAGAATAGTTTAAAAATGAATAATTTAACTCTGTCTTAAGAAACTGAGTCATGAAATAAACTCACCTCCATAGTGTCATCATGGTTTGGCAAGGAGGCATAGTTACCTTGCAGTCTTGCCACAAGCGTCTTCCGTTAGCCATGAACTAAATGAAAACTTATCTCAAAAAAGGAATTTGGAATTGTGTTTATTTACAGTTTGTGAGCATCACCAAGCATAATTTTCTAAACTATAAGTCACCTGAGATAAGGACACCATGGTTTACAACTCCTGGTATTCCATGTAAAAAATGCTTGAATCAAAACAGAGTAGCCTTACAAAATGAAAATGGGGCTAATGATAAGTATTGAAATTTGTGGTCTCTTACTTTTAGATGGAAGTGGAAGCAGTGACCCATAAGATGGAAAATTTGCAGCAAGATTATGAACTCAAATTAGAACAATACACTCATCTTCTTGATATTAGGGCTGCGCGCATCCAAAAGTTAGAAGGTACAGTGTACACAATTGTTTTGCCCACCATAATTAGAACAGTAAATTTTATAACAGTTGAAAATGTCATCTAAAGCCAGGCATGGTGGCGTACACCTTTAATCCCAGCACTCGGGAGGCAGAGGTAGGAGGATCGCCATGAGTTCGAGGCCACTCTGAGTCTCCATAGGGAATTCCAAGTCAGTCTGGGCCAGAGTGAGGCCCTACCTCAATAAACCAAAAAAAAAAAAAAAAAGAAAATGTCATCCAAATCTTTCTCACAATATCTTTTTTCTATATTTTTCCCAATTCCTAGCTATAATAATAATGTTACCAGAAAGGCTGTTCCGTCTAATTATTTTCTTCTCCAGAATTTTTAATAGGATTTTGTAAAAATGTACTGCATTTTTGAGCTGGAGGGATGGGTTAGCAGTTAAGGCATTTGCCTGCAAAGCCAACAGACCCGGGTTTGATTCCCCAGGACCCACGTTAGCCAGATGCACAAGGAGGTGCACACATCTGGAGTTTGTTTGCAGTGGCTGGAGGCCCTGGAATGCCCATTCTCTCTCTCTGACTCTCACTCTTCCTCTTTCTTCATCAAATAAATAAATAAAAATAAAAAATATTTTTTTAAAAAATGTACTGCATTTTGAACTGTGTCTTGTGGGCAAGATTTCAGAATAGTTCACAAAGTATCACAAACTCCAACCTGTCACCACCGTTTTCATTTTTCCTCAAGCAATTTATGTTCCTCAGCCAGTAGATCTCCCTGCTCCCTGTCAGTCACTCTGTTCTTTCTTTGCCTGCTTGTTTTCTTGCTGTTTGCTCTGCCTAAGCTTCCTTGCTACCTTGACTTCAGAGGATAAATACCTTCCCATTCTTCAGAATCTAGATCAGCACCCAACATGCCAGGAAAGTGGCTCTGATAACTTCTGACTACCACCCTCTAATTGAAGTGTCCTTACAGTGATGGTCAGAATTTAGAAAATAGGAAAATTCACCCAAGAGTGCTGGATGTTGTGGTACATGACTATAATACCAATATTCAGGAAGACAAAGCACTGGATTTGAAGCCAGCTTGGGTTCTGTAGTAAATTCAGTGCCAGCCTGGGCTATTTAGAGACTTTGTCTTGCAAAGAAAAAAAAAATCACTCAAGGAGCTTGCTTAAAATGTGGCTTATAGGACTCAACCCCACAGATTCTAGTTTTCCTCTCATATACTTTGGAAATGTTTAGGGATTGTTCAACTACTGTGGTGGAATCTTTCATATCCATTATAACCACAATATAAGTTCTCCATATTCACATCTACCATCAGACAATACTGAATTCAGTTACCTATGCCATCAGCAACTTTAAACTCTTAAAAGTCTAAAAAGTCTTTTGTTCACAGTTTATACTTACTGATATTGACCATACTGAAAACTACGTGATGTTTTAAAATAGTTCTAATTTGTGTCACAGTAATAACATGCAAATCATACTATTTATTTTTTCAGTTGTAATTTCTAAAACAAGTGGGAAGTGTGGCATTGTTCTAATTCTTAACTATTTAAAGTGTTCTTTTCTTACATTTTATAAATCTTTTTAGAGCCTGGCTAAATAGAAAACAGATGAATTCTCCATCTGCAGATGTGTTTAATCTGTTATGATATCACACATCACATAGCCTCTGAGAAGCTCCATTATATACCCATAAGAGAATAAAAATGAAAAGGGCAAATACTATCTTAGTATTATTATAAAAATATTTTTATCCTCACAGAACTTTAAAACAGTTTTAGAGACCCTTGAGAGCTCCTAGATCACATTTTAAGAATGTATGCTGTATGAATAAGAGCAAAATAAGTATTTTAACCAGATTGAACAGAATTTTCCAAAAGTCAAGGAGCAGTGTGTACCTTTTATTCCAATAAGTACTCAATAAAAATTTGCATAATGGAAATTTCTTGATTATAAGGGAGATCTCAGAGTGAAGAATTTTCATTCTTTTCAAGTTTTAACCAGCCTTTACCAATATGTTTTGCCTGTCCTCTAATCTCACTAATTCATTCCATAAATGTAATCAAGCTCCTAATGCATCCTAAGCAAGTACTAGCCAGTGAGCATAGAGATGGGAAGATACTTAGGTACCATTGCAAGCAATCTTCAAAATGTAGACAAGTAAAATGGCTGTATTTCAAAGAATGTGATCCAAGTAAAAGCAGAAAGCCTTGTCTTAATCCATCTGTGGTGGTATAGCAGAATATCTAGGACCAGGTAATGTATAATGAAAGCAGATAAACAGATAGGTGTTTTGATGCTGGAGACTAAACCTGGTCTTGTGTAGACTGAGCATCCATTTTATCCTTGAGCTACCCCTTCTCCCAGACCAAAAGTTTTTTTTATTATAGTTATGAAAGCTGGGGAGTTTAAATTGAGGGGCCTGTCTATGGTAAGAGCTTTCTTGCTGTGTTACACCATGGCAGAATTCATAACAGCAAAGAAGGAGCCATACAGAGTTTTATTATAAAACTCACTCTTGTTATAATGAACCAACCCTCATGGCAATGACATTAATCCATTAATGGTAGCAGAACCCACATGACCTTCTTGCCCCTTTGAAGGTCCCACCTCTCAACACAGTATCATTTGGAATTAAGTTTCCAGCGCATGAACTTTGGGAACACATTCATGCTATATATTCATGAAATAGTGATAGTATTGTGCCTTTTCTTACCTCAGGATTCAGAAAGAACTCCACACATTTAGGTATGGACTTGCTAAAACTGACACCACTCTTCCCCTCACACCCCCTTAAGAAAAAAAAAAAAACAGAATTAAAAATAATTGAAGGTATTCCAAATAGCAAATAGAACAGGGAAGCAAGTAACAAAAGAATATGGGGTAATTCTGGGGCACCTGGATGAATGCTGGTACCATCACATGAGATTTAAAGTACAGAAACAACTAGAAAACAATATGATACTGTGGTGGTTTGAATCAGATGTCCCTATAAACTTATGTGTTCTGAATGTTTGGTCCCCAAGCTGGTGGTAATTTGGGAGATGAAGCCTTGCTAGAGGAAGTGTGATGTTGAAAGTAGGCTTAGGAGCATTATAGGTAACTCCTCCTTGCCAGAGTTTGCCTCACTCTCTTCCTGCTGTTTCCTACCTGCTGTGGCAGAAGTTATATCCAGCCTCTACTCATGCCATCCTTTCTCTACCATCATGAAGTTTCCCCTTAAGACAGGAAGCCAAGAAAAAAATTTCCTCCCATCAGCTGCTTTTGGTCAAGTGCTTTGTCTCAGCAACAAGAAGGTAACTATAACTGATACCTTCTATCTTTGAATATATTGGGTTTCCTGTGTCTTTGAGATATGTGGAAGTTAATGAAAGAAACAAAACATTAAATAGATGTTCTGGAATTAGTATACAAATCTGAATTTAAAACATAAATATGGGCTAGAGAGATGGTGTAATAGCTTCAGGTTTGCTGAGATGAACTTCGAAATCAGGCACAGTTATGGAGGAAGGGATTTGTTGAAGCTTGCAGATCCAGGGGAAGTTCCATAATGGCAGAAGAAGCTGGCCTGCTTTCACAGGTCCAACCAGAGAGAGAGCCAAAAGCCCAAAAAAGGAAAACCAAACAGCACACTTCAGGAACTCCAGGTAGAACTAGGCACTTTGCATATGTTTAGATTGGAATTTCAAACCCACCACCACACCTTGAGGTTCACCCAGTGACACTTCCTCACCCAGGAAGCTGCAGATCCAAACTACAAACTAATAAAACACTGAATATATTGAAGGTCATCTATTTAAACTACCACAGATGGCTTAGCAGTTAAGGCAGTTGCCTGCAAAGCCTAAAGACCCAGGTTCAATTCCACATACCCATGTAAGCCAGATGTACAAGGTGGCACATACATCATGAGTGGATTTACATTGACTAGAGGTTTTGGCACATCCATCTTCTATGTGTGTGTCTCTGTCTGCCTCTTTCTCTTGTTCCCCTTCTCTCAAATAAATAAAATATTTTTAAAAAACATAAATATGGGGCTGGAGAGATGGATTAGTGGTTAAGGTACTTGCTTGCAAAGCCTAAGGACCCATGTTACAGTCTCCAGGTCCCACATTAGCCAGACACACAAAGGTGAGGCAAGTGCACGATCACACATGCCCACTAGGTGGCACAAGTGTCTGGAGTTTGATTTCAGTGTCTGAGGCCTTGGCGTACCAGTTCTCTCTCCCTTTCTCTGTCTCTCACTATCTCTCTTGTCTCTCTAAAATATAAAAATTTTAAAAAACATAAATATGAATGCTTTCAACATATTGACAGTAGTTAAAGTCATAAAAGTAGATAAAGATCACCCATGAGAGTATGTGGACTAAGAAGAGAATTCAAAATAACCTCAGAAGGGATGGAGAGATGGATAAGTGGTTATGGTGCTTGCCTACAAAGGCTAAGGACCTGAATTTGATCCTCCAGTACCCATGTAAAACCAGATGCACAAAGTGCCTCATGCATCTGGAGTTTGCTAACGCTTAAGGTCCTGGCATGCCCATTTTCTGTCTCTTCTCTCTATCTCTCTGTTTGCAAGTAAATAAGTAAATAATGTTCTTGTAGGGCTGGAGAGATGGCTTAAAAATTAAGGCATTTGCCTGCAAAGCCAAAGGACCCAGGTTCAATTTCCCAGGACCCACATAAGCCAAAAGCACAAAGTAGTGCATGCATCTTGAGTTCATTTGCAGTAGGTGGAGGCCCTGATATTCCCATATTCATTCATTCATATTCATTCATTTTCTCTCTCTCTCTCTCTTTCTCTCTCTCAAATAAATAAATAAATATAAAAATATTAAAAATAATAATTTTTTTAAATAACACCAGATGAGGAGAGGAAGAGAAATAAGAGAAGCAGGAGAAATAAAATGTGAATTAGTTTGGGCCTCATCACCATAATCATGGTAACAAGCATACCAGTCAATGCCTCCTAGCTCTCCCAGAAGTAGAAGCAAATATATCTCATTACGCTAAAGAGAAGGGAGCCAATAAAAAGAAAACGCCTTTACGAGAGAGGAGAGTGTGAATGGAGCAGACACAAACGAGTGGGTGGAGTCCGGATAGTGCCCTCAACTGTCCAGTCAGAGGAGTGAGTGAGTCCAGATAGTGCCCTCAACTGTCAAGAGATAGATAAGTGCGTGGAATCTAGATAATGTCTTCAACTGTCCAATCCAAGGCTATTTTTTTGTCCTTTTCTCCATATAGGCTTACAAATGTTTTATTTTTATTCTCATAATTATAAATTGACAAATTGAAGTTGCATATATTTCTTTAAATTTTTTTATTTGACAGACACACACAGATAGAGAGAGAATAAGGGTGCACCAGGGCCTCAAGCCAGTGAAACCAAACTCCAGACACATGCTCCACCATGAGCATCTGGCTTACGTGGGTCCTGGAGAACCAATGCTGGATCCTTAGGCTTTGCAGGCTAGCTCCTTATCTGCCAAGTCATCTCTTCAGTCCCAGTTTGCATATATTTTGAAGTTGTAATTCTGTTTTTAAATATATAGTGTCAAAGTAAGTGATGGATTTCTGATACTACAGTAGCATTTGTAAAAATATATATATATATAGTCAGAGACTGCAAGACTGAGACCACTCAATGAAAGCATACCGAATCCTCAGATGTCAGTATCTTAACATTGCTAAACTCTCTCCTCTTGCAGCCCAATTAAAAGATATTGCCTATGGCACCAAGCAGTACAAATTTAAAGCAGAAATTGCGCCAGATGACTCTGTTGATGAATTTGATGAGACCATCCACCTAGAACGAGGAGAGAATTTATTTGAGATCCATATCAGCAAAGTAACCTTCTCTTCTGAAGTTTTGCAGGCATCTGGTGATAAAGAGCCTGTTACTTTCTGTACCTATGCCTTCTATGATTTTGAACTGCAGACAACTCCCATAGTGCGAGGTTTTCACCCAGAGTATAATTTCACCTCTCAGTATGTTGTTCATGTAAATGACTTATTTTTGCAATATGTTCAGAAGAACACTATCACTCTTGAGCTCCACCAAGCCTATAGCACAGACTATGAAACAATTGCAGCATGTCAACTGAGATTCCATGAAATTCTGGAGAAAAGTGGTCGAATATTTTGCAAAGCAAGTTTGGTTGGTAAGTACATTTTATAAGCTTTGGGTTATTAACTCACTAATTTGGTTTATGTATTTTTTAAAGTTAGAGCAAGAGGATAATGAGAACTGTGGCACATTGCCAGTTCCGATGAAGCCTTTACTGGTAGGATGGTGCTGGTAGAGACCCAAAGGAAGAGCTCTGTGAGGCAGTCAGGGGAAGGAGTTTTCAGGCAGGGGAGTAGCAAAAACAAGGGCCTGAGAGAGAACCAGAAGGCAGCTACCAATTGTCTAAAGATGAAATTAAAGCAACAGACAGTGACCAGATCATGATGTAGTGTCTTGTAAGTAACAGTGAGTAGTTAGGGTTTTCTAGGACTGAGAGAAAACCTCTTCAGTGCCATGGAAGAGGAATCCTTAAGGAACAGGAGGAACCAGGACCATTCTCAGGCTGTTACACTAATCTGTGAAATGGCGGTGATGGCTTGAGCTGAGGTGGGAATAAAACAGGTGGCATTGTGCTTCCATGTGACCCATTAAAGAAAAGAGTTAGATATGAAAAAGTGGGCTCTGTGCCAAAGAAAGAGGAAGAAAAATCACAAAGGAAATTCACAAAAGTCGTCATAGGACAACTGAAGAGAGTGAAGAAAAAGAAGCTGCATAGGGTCTGGTCAGCATCCCGACAGCTAGTCAATAGGAAGGAGGCTTCCAGCTCAGCTACAGCTCGAGTTCTTAACTCAAGTCCTTCAACTGGGACACATAGGGTCTTCAGTAATAGGGTCTTACCATGTAGTTCTTTTTGACTGTGCATGTGTGAGGTACATGTACAGAGGACAACCTCTGGTGTTACTCCATCTACTTTCTTTAAGGTTTCTCTTTGACCTGAAACTTAGCAATTAGGCTAGACTAGCTGGCCAGCAAGCCCCAGGAATTCATCCCCACCGCTCCAGCACTGGAATTACAAGCACATCCACCACGTCCAGCAGTAAACTTAAAATAGAGAAAATAATGAAACATGAGTTCTGGGCATTGAATTCAGATCCTCATGCTTGAGAGGCAAGACCCTTATGAACTGAGCCACCTCCCCAGCTAGAGAACCTCTTCTTGATAACTGAGCTTCCCTAGGAATGGAACAACAGGGAACAGCCACAAATTAGGGACTCTGAATCTAACCTGCCACAGCCCCTGAGTGAGAGCTCTGAGAGGCAGTTGTGGTGAACAGAAGGGGCAATGCTAATAAGCCAAAAAGTTCAGGTGGCTGGAGGCTCCAGGTGACATTGATTGCAAAGAAAAAAGTAGTCCCGCCCTCAGTAGCCAGAGCAGACCTCATCAACTGAGAATAGCTGCGGGGGTTGATAGACCTGAGCCTAAAGGCAGTATGTAAATGAGCCTCTGGACCTGCCTACCTGCTGTTCAATGCTGTGGAGTCCAAGAGCTCAAGTGAGACCCACAGTGGCATCCCTCTATCCAAGAAAGCAAGGCTTGAAGCTTTGGAATGCACAATCACAGATCCTCTGCCTAGACAGATCTCTACTGTGATTTCTTTTCCCACTCCAAGCACACATGGAAGTTAATCCCCCACCTAGTTAAGTACTACCTGATGGACAGTCTGGGAGTCTTCAGAGGACTGGAGACTGTCAGATTTCCCAGCTATCAGAAGGCAAAGCCAAGTGTGGCTTGTATACACAGAAGGGACAACACTAAAGTGAAGACAGACCTGGCAGACAGCAGAAACATGTCAAGTAAGGCTCGACACCAGCCCAATCCATAAGACAAGAGTCCACTATACTTTTGGTGGTATTTTTTTTTTACCTTACTGGATTGTGTGTGTGTGTGTTTAATATTTTATTTATGTATTTATTTGAGAGGGAGAGAATAGGTGCAACAGAGACTCCAGCCATGCAAATGAACTCCAGACACATGTGCCACCTTGTGCATCTGGCTTACATGGGTACTGGGGAATCAAACCTGGGTCCTTAGGCTTCACTGTTAGGTGCGTTAACTGCTAAGCCATTTCTTCAGGCTGGATTTTTTTTTTTTTTTAATTCTTGTATTACTTAATTGTTTTTTGAGCCTTCTCTTTTTTAAAAAAAAATTTTTTTTTGTTTTATCTTTATTTATTTATTTGAGAGCAACAGACAGAGAAAGAGACAGATAGATAGAGAACAGGCACGCCAGGGCCTCCAGCCACTGCAAACGAACTCCAGACGCATGTGCCCCCTTGTGCATCTGGCTAACGTGGGACCTGGGGAATCGAGCCTCAAACCGGGGTCCTTTGGCTTCACAGGCAAGTGCTTAACTGCTAAGCCATCTCTCCAGCCCTTTTTGAGCCTTCTTATTTGGGAAGAAATCTCTTCTTTTTTTATTTTTTTATTTTTTTTAGTTTTATTAATCCCTTGCTTTTTCTCTTCCCTACCACATTCTTCTTCGTGCTTCCTCTTCTTTTTTCTTCCTTTCATTTAATTTTGCTTCTCCTTTTGTTTGTACCCTTTCTTCCCTTCTTCCTTGTCTCATTCATGTACTATTTCCACATTTACCATAAATAATTTTTAACTTCATAGCACACTCTACATTAGTTTTGTGCCTTATTATTCTGTCTGTCCATTGGTGATTTATGTGTTGGCTATGATCAGTGTGACATACACTTCTATGTCACGTGTGCTTTGATTTTTTTGTTGTTGTTGCTAAAAGCTTGTTTTATTCTAAGTGGCAGTAGAGATTGAGCATGAAGATAGGCTGCCCACAATAACATTCTGTCCTTCAAATCAAAGATATGCAAATAGTTGTGCACATTGCAACCCAAGAACCGTGAAACAACAAGAAAACACGATGCCCCCAAAGATTATGATTCCTCAACTAATGAATTCAAAATATTGAAATAGATAAAATGGCAGGTGAAGACTTAGAAGTTCACTAGTAAAACTGATCAGTGACCTCTAAGGGGATACAAGCAAACAGATGAATTCATTTCAAGACTTACAGAGGAAAGCCAGTAACCTAGAGAGACAGTCAGCATAATGAATGAGAAGATCAACAACATGGGTGAAAAGGCATCAATATGAAACCAGGTTTCAGCAAGGAAATTGGACTTTGGGTGTGGGACTATAGAGAAAAGGAAGAAATGTTGGAAATGAAAAGCTCAAAAGTTATGCTAGCTAAACAGTTATAGAAGCCTGCTTGCAAAGCTCAGGTTCAATCTCCATTACCCATGCAGAGCCAGGTAAACAAAGTCATACTTGGGTGGAGCTTGTTGCAGCAACAAGAGGCCCTGGGAGTATCCATTTTCTCGCCCCCCCCCCCCCGGCCAAATAAACAAGTAAAACATTTTTTAATACTGTGCAAGTTACGCTGGGAAAGTGGCTCAGCAGATAAAGGTGCTTGCTCTACAAGCCTGTAAACCTCATATGATTTCCTAGCACCTATGTAAAGCTAGACACAAAGTGGAACACACATCTGTAACTCCTACCACAGCAATGGTAGGCAGAGCCAAGAGAATCCAGAAGCCTCACAGATCAGCTATAATGGCCTTTCCAATGGCAAATCAACAATAAGAGGGACCCTGGGTCTAGAGAGATGGCTTAGCAGTTAAGACACTTGCCTGCAAAAGCCTAAGGACCAAGTTTGATGCCCCAGAACACACGTACACCAGATGCACATGGTGGTATGCTTCTGGAGTTTGTTTGCACTGGCTTAGAGGTGTGCCCATTCAATATATAAATTAATATTTTTTTAAAAGAAGGAGACCCTGTCAAAATAGAAAGTTGAAGGTAAAAATTGACACATCAGAATTTTCCTCTGACCTTCACACACGTGCTGTGGCCCCTGTATGCCCACATCCACACAAACTTCTTTTAAACCTCTTGAGTCAGATAAAAAGCCCAGTGGAAAGTATCACCAATAGACTTGACTAAGCAGAAAGAATACCAGGGATGGAGGACAAGGTCAAAGAAATATATTCAAACTTCAGTGAGGGGAGGAAAGTAAACAAACATGACCATAGGAGCCAGAAACTCAGATTCAATCAGAAACCAAATCTAAGAGTCCACAGAGTCGAAGAAAGAGCTGGGATGGAGACAAGGCAAAGACAGAACATGGTGGATCACCCCTATAAACCCAGAACTTAGGTTCCCATAAGATTATCCATGGCTACCACAGTCCTTACCCTCAAGAAACTTCTCAGGTGGTATGAAAAACTGTACACTTGTGAACAGACAGATAGGCGTAGCCAGAACTGTAAAAAAAAAAAAAAAAAGAACTTAGGGCCATTTAAGTCTTCAGCAGCCACAATGGAAAGTCCTAGAGAAAAGGCAGAGCTGCCTTGAGTGGAGAAAGCAGGGCACATATCATATAAGGGCAGATTTAGTATGTTATATATTTAGGGGAGCTAGAATATTTTCCCTGTACTTACAGTTTAATAGAGAATATGCAATTTCCCTTGAAAGTTGAATTACAATGTTGAATGTCAGTTGTATAATTTTGAGGCTGTGTATTGTAAATGTCAGGCTAGATTGAGTACAACTTGTTTAAAGAAAATAATACAGTATCCAAAAGACTCTGTGGAATATCTGATTTGCTATTTAGATTTTCTTTGTCAGAAGGATTGAAATGATATCAATTGAAATATCTCAATCATAATTTTGCATAGTTATTTTGTATTTAACATACAGTGAAATTCTTATGTAACCATTTCTTTGTTTCTATTCTCCAGGCATCATTTGAACAAGTCTTATTTTACTCAGCATGAAGTTTATACTTTGAATGTATAATAGCATTGATAAATTTTATTCATATATATTTTCATTGATTGTGTGTAGGAACTAAAGGAGTTGTCCCAAATTTTGGCACAGTAGAATACTGGTTCCAGTTAAGAGTTCCCATGGATCAGGCAATTCGACTTTATCGAGAACGGGCAAAGGCTTTGGGATATATAAGATCAAATGTTAATGGGCCAGAGCAAATGCAATTGGTAAGCTTGTTGACTGTAAGATTGTTTTATGGTACATAAGTATTTCCTTTTTTAAAAAATAATTTTTTTAAATTTTTATTTATTTATTTGAGAGCGACAGACACAGAGAGAAAGACAGATAGAGGGAGAGAGAGAGAATGGGCGCGCCAGGGCTTCCAGCCTCTGCAAACGAACTCCAGACGCGTGCGCCCCTTGTGCATCTGGCTAGCGTGGGACCTGGGGAACCGAGCCTCGAACCGGGGTCCTTAGGCTTTACAGGCAAGCGCTTAACCGCTAAGCCATCTCTCCAGCCCTGACTTTTTGTTTTAGAAAAATGATACTAGCAAGATTTAACAGAATCAGTACAGAAATGATGTATGTGTGCCTCACCTACTGACATCTTACATAACTATAGCTGAAGGCTGGAAATTGAGCTGAGTGTAAAGGTGCGGAAGTCTAGCCCCAACTACTTGGGAGGCTAAGGCATAAGGACCGATCATAAGTTCAAAGCCAGCTTGGCCACAAAGGCTGAGGATATAATTCAGAGGTAGAGTGTTTACCTAGCTTGCAAGCCCTTGCAGGGTTCACTCCCTGTGCTGAAAAGCAAAGTTAAACAGGAAATAAACTCTGTACATTGCTGTTTATTAAGCTACATACCTTATTCAGACTCCATCAGTCATTTTTTTTTAATTTTTTTTTATTTATTTATTTGAGAGTGACAGACACAGAGAGAAAGACAGGTAGAGGGAGAGAGAGAGAATGGGCGCGCCAGGGCTTCCAGCCTCTGCAAACGAACTCCAGACGCGTGCACCCCCTTGTGCATCTGGCTAGCGTGGGACCTGGGGAACTGAGCCTCGAACTGGGGTTCTTAGGCTTCACAAGCAAGCACTTAACCACTAAGCCATCTCTCCAGCCCATCATTTTTAATATATATTTTTATTGACAATTTCTATACTTACAGAAAACAAACCATGGTATTTCCCTCCCTCCCCCACTTTCCCCTTCATAACTCTACTCTCCGTCATAACCCCTCCCTCTCCATTAGTCTCTCTTTTAATTTGATGTCATCATCTTTTTCTTCTATTATGAGGGTCTTGTGTAGGTTTTGCTAGGCACTGCAAGGTCATGGATATCAAGGCCAATTTCTTTCCAGACAGTTGTATGTAAGGAATGGTACCCTTCGTTTGGTTCTTTCCACCTCTTCCGCAGTGGACCCTGAGCTTTGGAGGGCGTGAGATGTTTCAGTGCTGGACACTTCTCCATCCCTTCTTCTCAGCACTATGTTGCCTTTTGGGTCATCCCAGTGGTCATTGGCATTGGAAAAGAGAAGCTTCTCTAACAAGAAGTGAGAGTAGCATTAATATATGGGCCTGGGTTACCTCGCTTACTATAATCCTTTCCAGATCCATCCATTTCCTTACAAATTTCATAATTTCATTTTTCTTTTCTGCTAAATACAACTCCATTGTGTAAATGTACCACATATTTATTATCCATTCATCTGTGGATGAACACCTAGGATGGTTCCATATCTTAGGTATTGTGAATAGAGCAGTGAACATGGTTGTGCAAGAATCTCTAAGGTAGTGAGAAGAGTCATTAGGATATATGCCTACGAGTGCTGTAGCTGGATCATATGGTAAATCTATTTTTAGCTGTGTCAAGAACCTCCACACTGATTTCTACGATGGCTATGCCAGATTACATTCCCACCAACAGTGTAGAAAGTTTCCCCTTTTACCACATCCTCAGCAACACTTACTGTCATTTGTTTTCTTGATGGTAGCCATTCTGACAGAAGAGAGATGGAATCTTAAGGTAGTTTTAATATGCATTTCCCTGATGGCTAACGATGTAGAACACTTGTTTGATGTTTTTATGCCATCTGTATTTCTTCCCTTGAGAAATCTCTATTTAATTCCATAGACCATTTTTTAATTGGGTTGTTTGATTTCTTATTGTTCTGTTTTTTGAGTTCTTTGTATGTTCTAGATATTAATCCTCTGTCAGATGTGTAGCTGGCAAAGATTTTCTCACATTCTGTAGGTTGTCTGTTTGCTCTATTCATAGTGTCCTTGGCTGTACAAAAGCTTTGTAATTTCATAAGATCCCAGTGGTTGATTAATGGTTTTATTTTCTGAGCAATTGGGGTTATATGCAGAAAGTCATTACCTATGCCAATATGTTGAAGGGTTTCCCCTACCTTTTCCTCTAGTGATGTCAGAGTTTCAGGTCTGATATTAAAGTCCCTCATCCACTTGGATTTGATACTTGTGCATGGAGAAAGACAAGGATCATTTTTCTTCTTTCTACATATAGATATCCAGCTTTCCCATCACCACTTGTTCAAGAGGCTGTCTTTTCTCCAAAATCAGATGGCTGTAGCTGCCTGGATTAACATCTGGGTCTCTATTCTGTTCCATTGATCTACATGTCTGTCTTTGGGCAAATACCATGCTGTTTTTGTTACTGTGACTTTATAATATAGCTTAAAATCAGGTCTGGTGATACCACCAGCCTTATTTTTATTGCTCAAGATTGTTTTGGTTATGAAAGGTTTTTGGTGCTTCTAAATGAATTTTAGGATTTTTTTTCTATTTCTGTGCAGAATACCATTGGAATTTTAATGGGGATCGCATTAAATGTATAGATTGCTTTTGGTAAGATTGACATTTTCACAATATTGATTCTTCCAGTGCAGGCCTGTGTACCTGTTTTTTTGTTGTTGTTTGTTTGTTTGTTCTTATTGTTTTTGTCATTCGGCCTCATTACATTTGGGGGGGGGACTTCCAGTCTCACCAGTGCTGAGCTGGAGCTTGATCAGCTGTGCTGGCTGTGCTGCCACGGGGGCTGAATGCCAGAGGTTCACAGTTCTGATGGGGAATGGGAGAGTTCAGGCTTCTGGAGTTGCTTACACAGTTCTACCTGTATCCCTTTTAGTAGCTCCTTAGTTGATCTTCAGATTTCTTAACTTTGCAAGAAGGCTCTTGAAGTTGAAAAATCCCCTTGTTTGGTTTCCACTGATCCTGCCACCACCTGGCGCACCTGGCAGGGCGATGCCAGGTGGTTGTGCGGACCACACGGTTCACGGCCACAAGCACCTCAGTGGGATTCTGGCTGTTTTCCTCCTTTCTGGTGGATCTTGCGCTCTCCTGCTTCCCCACTGCATCTGAGAATAACCTATACTCCTTCACTTTTCAGGAGAAGAGTGTATTTTCCTGTGGTTTTGCTTAAATCCCTCCCTAGGCTGGTTTGGCGTAGCTCCTATGCCACCATCTTACCTGGAAGTCTCCATCAGTCATTTTATGTGTAGTTATCCTGTGCACTTTTATAACCTGCATAAACTGACATTACTACCACCCCAGTGCACAGAACTGTTCTATTCGTACACTTGTAGACTGTAACTATAGTACTATTATCACACTTCAAGAGTCTTGGTAATAGTTTCTCTTGTTAAGCAAATAACTACCAATGGACTATCTCTTACTATGTTTTTTCTCAAACTGCTTCTGCCCATTAGATTTATGCAATGCAAAGCAAACTAGAAAATGAGTATTTTCATTCTGTGAAGTGGGAGTTTAAATGCAGTTTCCCATTTCCCAAACTGTATTTCATGGAGTCCTAATGACTACATTTCCAAATAAATTCCATGAGCCAGTAGATGCAGAAAGCACTCATTGAACAGTTAAATAGAATTCCAGAGTTGGTGGCCTCTTGTGTTTAATGTGACTATCAACAGAAAAGATAAAGTACTCACTTATATTGAGTGTCAGAAGAGAATTTAGTAGAAACATCTTAGAATGTCTATTCAAACCATAATTATCCTACCTTTTTCTCTCAACACTGCCTGGACCCCAAAGATTTATGTTAGGTAATCCCATTTCCTCCCACATTTCTCCCTGTTTTAATGGTTCACAAATATCCACTTGCCCCAGTTGGGCCAATCAGATCCTGCCTGCTGTGAGAGCAAGAGAAAGCAAGTCTTCTGTGTTGAGACATGGGAAATTGAAAGCTCTTAGCAGCCATCTTCTGAAATATTAGTCAGCAAAGGAACAAAAATGAGTCTGAAGAGAGAACAGTGAGCCAAAGTTAGAGAAAAAGAGAGACCAGATAGAGAATAAATTCTGGTGGTTTCAAGTCCTGCTTTCTTCCTAAGGCTCAGCCACATTTCTCCTATACCATGAAATACCTCTGTAATGTTTTATGAAATTACTTGCTTTTGTTACTTTTGCTAGCAGATTACTTTTTGTAATTTTTACTTAAAGAACCCTGATTAATTAAGCATTGATTCCCGAACACAAAAAAATAATGGCACTTACTTCCAAGAGATTATCTTTCTGACTAGTGTTATTCACAAAACACTTTGGAAAAGGCTCTTCTGGAAATGAGAATTAGAAATGGAGAGATTAGATTATTTGCTTAGATTTGTTGCTTAAAGTGTTGAGACTACCAGATTCTAGCTTAGAGTAAGTCATTTACTGGTCAGTTTCAGCTTTAGTGGATTTATTTGGGCACATAACCAAAGGAGATACATTTTCAATCATCCCACTGAACCTTCCTATCTGAGTACAAAGGACCCCTGGGAAAGCAGGACTGTGATGCCCTGCTCAGGTTTCCCTATTCCTGCCACCTGACATGCTGGCTATCTTATTAATATTCACATTCCCAGCTCTATCTAATGTCCCCTTGGCTCATCTCTCTCTGAAAAGGCCTCCAATCCCAGCTTTTTATAATTTTAGGGTTTTCCCTGACTGTTCTTTTCTTTGTGCAGCAGCTGGGTTTGGCTGTACTAGCTAAACTTGACCTCAGATATCATCATCTTTAAACTCCATTCCAGTTAAACACAACCATGTCCTTTAGTTGGGACATTCTCCTGTAGACACACCACTGATTTAACTCTTTAATTATTAAAAAGACTTAAAGAGCCGGGCGTGGAGGCACACGCCTTTAATCCCAGCACTTGGGAGGCAGAGGTAAGAGGATCAATGAGAGTTCAAGGCCACCCTGAGACTACATAGTGAATTCCAGGTCACCCTGAGCAAGAGTGAGACCCTACCTCAAAAAAAAAAAAAAAAAAAAAAAAGGCTTAAGGAACTTCACATTAGCTTCTTTTTGGTTTTATTTGATATCAGCACTAATTTCTACAAATATCCTCCACCTCCCACATTTACTACCACTAACACAGAATTATGTATTCATACATGTTCTGGATTTTTGAACATACTATCTCTACGCATATTAGTTTTGAATAAGAATAAAATTTTTGCAGAAGAAAATAACTTCAAAGTGAAAGTATGCAATTTTGTCCATTCACAACATTCTGTTTGGGGGTTGGCAGCTACTGTTTATGTTCTTGGTATTATTTCTATAATATAAATATCTATGTCTTTCCAGTTAAATCACCAAGCAGCCAAAACTACTCAACCCGGTTCAACAGACCCCACGGATGGCAACTTAAATGAGCTTCACATCACAGTAAGATGCTGTAGCCACCTGCAAGCCCAAGCGAGCCACCTGCAGCCACACTCTTATGTGGTGTACAGGTTTTTTGATTTTGCAGACCATGATACAGCCATCATTCCCAGTAGCAATGATCCACAGTTTGATGATCACATGTGTTTCCTAGTGCCTATGAGTATGGATTTGGACCGATACCTTAAGTCAGAGTCTCTGAGTTTTTATGTGTTTGATGATAGTGATACCCAGGAGAATATTTACATAGGAAAAGTTGACGTGCCTCTGATTTCATTGGCACATGACAGGTGTATCTCAGGTAAGCCTATGCTCTTGATTCTATAAAATTGTAATAGTGAACCTAAATTATACCTTTAGGGTTTGAGATATGATTTATTAAAAACTAATTTTCCTAATCTTTGAACTCCAGGACTAATATATGTTTGTGTGCACGTATATATTAGTTACTTCCTTGCTAGGAATTGTAGCATTTCCAATATTCAAGGGGTTTGTACTAATTATCTTATAGTATACTTACAAATACTACTTACTTATTGCCACTTAAAAATACATTGTCTAGCTGGGCGTGGTGACACACGCCTTTAATGTCAGCACTCAGGAGGCAGAGGTAGGAGGATTGCCATGAGTTCGAGGCCACCCTGAGACTCCATAGTGAATTCCAGGTCAGCCTGGGCTAGAGTGAGTCCTTACCTTGAAAAACCAAAAAAAAAAAAAAAACATAGATTGTCTAATAATACTTCATTCTCTCTCCCCTCTTTTGTGCTTATTGCCATATATGTGTACATAGCATGCATTTATTTTTATAACTTTTTATTAGCATTAATTGCACAACATGGGTTTCATTGTCACATTTTCATATATATACTTAGTATAATGTGATCATATCTCGCCTCCCCATTACTCTCATTTCCCTCTGATCTCTTTTCCTGTATAGATTATAAACCCAGTAAGGCAATATTATAGTTGCTTTGCTAATATAAGCTTATTCCTTTAATGAAGTGAGTAGAAGGGATAAAACATGTAATTGTAGAAGATACTGGCATTTATTATTTTTAATATTTCTGTTTCCTCCTATGGGTTGATATCATTTATCACTCTCATTTACTTCCTCAGTCTGGTGTTATTTCCTTTCTCCAACATAGCTCTGCCTTCTACTCCTTTATACTAGTGTTGTAATATATATTTTACCTTTTTTATTATAAGTCTAATGATACAACTTTGCAATTAATGTTGTATGTAATTGTCTTTTAAATTGGTTAAGAGGAAAAAAGAGAAAATACATTTGCATTGTCTTTTAGAATTACTTATAAAATTAACTTACTTGTTCCTGTATTGATTATTTTTCTCATTTCTGTGACAAAATACCTGACAAAGCAACTTAAGGAAGGAAGGATTTATTTTCATTCAGAGTTTGAGGGTGTGGCCTATCATGGTGAGAAAGGCATGGACGCAGGAGTTTTAGGCAGCTGGTCACATTGGTCACAGAAAGCAGAGAGAGATGAATACAACTGCATAGCTCACTTTCTCCTTTTTATTCAGTATGGGACCCCAGTCCTTGGAATGGTGCCACCCACATTTAGAATAGGTTTTCTTACCTCAATTAACATAATATATAAGCTCCCTTGCGCACATGTCCAAGTTGTCACCTAGGTAACTCTATATCCTGTCAAGTTGACAACAGAGATTGATCATCACAGGCCCACCCCTAAACACATCTAAACATACCACTTTTAAGTTATTACCTTCCACTTCTTGTCCTATAGATTCATGGCTACCTCATAATTCAAAATCAGTCCAGTCCAACTCTAAAAGTCCTCATAGTTTTTAACAGTCCCAGTGCTGTTCAAAAATCCAGTGTCTCTTCTGAGACTGAAAGAACCACTCTAAAATTAATAAAGTTGCACACTTCCAATATGCAGTAGCACATTCCCATTTCAAAGGGGAGGAGTGAAGCTATATCAAAGAAATGCCAGCCCAAAGCAAAAGCAGCAGCAATATCAAAACCCTGCAGTGCAAACATCAAATCCTGCAGGTCTGTGTCTGGCAAGTGGAACTTACGATAGAATCACCTGGGCTCCAAAGACTTGGGAGTCCCACCCCTCCAGTTCTGCTACCCACAACACATATAGCCTCTCTCTTGGACTAGCTTCACTCCATGCATGGAGATTTCCTCAGCAGACACCCATGATTCTGACATCTCCAAAATCCTGAGATCTCTATTTGCAACTCTAGTTCCCCTTCACAGCTTCATTCAAACCAATCCACAAATGCCCTCAAAGGTTCTCTGGAACCATGATACAATACTCCATAATCCCATCAATCTTGCATCTTTTATACCATGTGGATGACATTTCCAAGCTCTGTTGACAGCTGAGAATGGAGCCTGGCCCCCTTTGATGACAGTTTTGTATGCCATCTAGGTTGACCCTCAGGAAACACATACCTGGACAATTGTGTGCAAACAGGAAACCACTTCAGCTGCATTTTCATTTTAGAAGCTCTCTTTCAGATGAACTTTCCTCTTCATAAATTAAAGCCTTCAGCTGATGGGTTTTGCCCTTAAGGACACTCTTCCTATTGTTCCAGTCAAGAGAACAAAGTTCTTTTTTAGGAATGCTTCTTCAATAATTTCAAATGTTCTATTCTTTGCACACACCTTGTCTGGAACTTCACATTTGCTCACACACCCTTCCTTGCCAAAGTTAAAATTGTTTGTGCCTTTTTTCACTCATTGTAGATCTGTATAATAGTAAATACTAACCATAACATAGTCTGAATTCTAGGCTATCTTGAAATTTTTCCTTTACCAAAGAAATTAGCCCACCACTGTTGAACTTAACCTCACTGAACTTCTTAGGACTTAGGTAGACTGCAGCCAGACTCTGCCAGAATATCACACTAGTGACCTCCGTCCCATTTCCTAATGGAGTCCTTGTTTCCCTCTTAAACCTTATGAGCCATGCCTTCATAACTGACATTTCAGCTTCTGGTCTTCTTAGCTTCCACCATAATGGCCCTTTAAGTTCTGCCTACAGCATTATAGGACTTTTCTCACCCAAAATTGTAGACTGTCTGTATTCCTTCTGCAAACCAGGTCCAAAAGTCTTAAGAACCACATGGTCAG
The DNA here is from genome assembly GCF_020740685.1 of Jaculus jaculus. Taxonomy (NCBI): domain Eukaryota; kingdom Metazoa; phylum Chordata; class Mammalia; order Rodentia; family Dipodidae; genus Jaculus; species Jaculus jaculus. Next base: position 237,717,751 of record NC_059102.1, on the reverse strand, counting down.
TTTTTTCACAGCAACATCCCCACTGTTGGTACCAGTTTTCTATATTAGTACTTTTCTCATTTCTGTGACAAAATACCTGACAAAAGCAACTTAAGGAAGGAAAGGTTTGTATTGGCTCATAATTTTAGGGTGTATTCTATCATAGTGGACAAGGCATGGCATTACAAGCATTAGTCAGCTGATTATATTGCATTCAGTCAGGAAGCAGAGAGGTAAATAAGGGTACATGCATGTAGCTTTGTATATGGCCATAGTCTTCCATTCCATGAGGCATAAATAGTATTGTAACAAGGTCCACTTTGAATGTCAAGCTCCTTTTAAATGTGTTGCTTGACCTTGGGTGTGTTTTTGTTTTTGTTTTAGTGGTGTTCTTTTTGTTTTGTTTTGGTTTTTGTTTTGTTTTGTTTGTTTTGTTTTGGTTTTTTGCTTGCCTTAAGCAGTAATGAGAAGTTGAGAAGTCTGGCTAAGATGTTGGCCTTGCCTGCTTGTTTGGCACTGAGATTGCTGTCTTTGACAGTATACCTGTGAATGCATTTATCTCCATGCTGTTCCAAATAAAGTTAGTCCTATCTAACAAGCCTATCTGACCATTTACATGTACTGTCTTCACTGGGCATAGCAAACACTTGAGTAAATGCTTCTTGATTGTTATACTGAGACTGTCCACCACCAGAGTCCTTAGTGGTTGTCTTTACCCATTTCCTCTACTTTGATCCTTACGTTTTGGGAAGAGTATTCCCTGAGCTCAGCAGATATTTTGCAAGTCTCCCCTTGCCTGTTACATTGTTTATCACCTCCCTATATTCCACCCAGATCTTTCACTTTCTTCAAAGTCTGGAGTTTAGGAAGCTTAGGGGAAGTGGTGTTTTGTTTTTTGAGTTTTTTTTCCCAGCCAGCAATTGAAAGAAATATATACTCCAGCAACTTTATCCCCCTCCTCTGCCTTTTCATGGGTAACAACTCTTTAAAGTCTCTCTTGCTTTAAAAAAAAAAAAAAAAGTAGTCAGGCATGGTGGCACACGCCTTTAATCTCAGCACTTGGGAGTCAGAGTTAGGAGGATCAACGTGAATTCGAGGCCACCCTGAGAATACATAGTGAATTCCAAGTCAGCAAGAGCTAGAGTGAAACCCTACCTCAAAAAAGCAAAAAAAAAAAAAGAAAAGAAGAAGAAGAAGAAGAAAGAAATACACACTTGAAGACCGAGTCCCCTAATCAAAAGTTATATTTTAAATATACACTTTTTATTTAAAAATAGACACTTCATCCCTAAAATCTAGTGCAGTGATTAAAATTTGCAATTCAATATTAGATTCAGCCAAGTGATAATTGTGTTAACTGCAGGTTGTTTAGGGTGGTCATGGATTTTTTTTGCTGGGCTATTATTAATTTTAGTAACCTAGAAGTTTGTAAAATATATTTAAAATTAGAACAGAATTATTTAGTAATACAAGGACTACTCTAGATACTAAATTATTTGAAACTTCAAAGTTTTAGTATATTTTAAGTTAGAGGCCAGTCTCTTGCAAGAATATTCAAGTTGAAATAAAAGTTATACTTGGGTTGGGCCATAGCCCAAATATAATGATTTATAGAAAGACTAGGAATGCTGAGCAATCCTTGAATTTAATTTCAGTGAATAAAAATACTTATAAATGAGTGCTTTTACTGTTGAATATGTTCTCTTTAAGGCCTTCTGAAAGAAGATTGCTTAAGAGGTGAATCTGTCATAGATCTTTTGTCTTTACTTTCTAATATATTTGAGTTCTGAATATAAACCAAAATCATATTCTTTGTTTCCCTTTATTGCTTATAACAAACTTCACTCTGGATTTGTTACAATTACATTCATAATTTACAGGGATATTTGAGTTATCAGATCATCAGAAGCATCCTGCAGGCACCATCCATGTTATATTGAAGTGGAAATTTGCTTACCTTCCACCAAGTGGATCAATAAATATTGAAAAGTTAGGAAACTTCATATGCAGAGAAGAGCCAGAAGCTCAAAAACAACCTCAAGCATCCTCTGGTGATCCACCTGTTGTAGTGAGTAGCAGTGACTTTGAATTTCCTTTCAAGTATGACACTTTGAATATAAACTTCATAGCCAAATACATGTGCCAAAAAGCATCTGAAGCCATCTCTAAAATATACTAATTATTATGCTCAGTCTAATATTGGTTTATTTTAGGCACCAAGACCTAAACCAAGACACCTAGCACCTGGGGACAAAAAGGTATCTTTTGTAGATACCATGCCACATCCAAGTTCTGTAAGTAATATAACTGAAAATATGAATTTCTCCTGCTGTAACAAACAGTTGAAATAGAATATAGAGGTGTGCTATACACTTATCTGAATTAAATAGTAATAGGTAAGTATGTACATTTTCCCTGAAAGACAGCTGTATAACTTGTCACTGTACTAACAACTAAAATTTCTTTGTACTCAGCCCTCTCATGGTTCCAAATTCCCCAGCTACTACCCTCTTCTCTAATGGTCTCATACTCCCCCAACTGCTACCCTCTTCTCTGATGATCCCACACTCCCCCAAGTACTGCCTCTTCTCTCATGATCCCACACCCCACAAGCACTGCTCTCTTCTCTCATGATCCCACACTCCCACAGTACTGCCCTCTTCTCTCATGATCTCACACTCCCCAAGTACTGCCCTCTTCTCTCATGATCTCACACTCCCCAAATACTACCCTCCTCTCTCATGATCCCACACTCCCCAAGTACTACCCTCTTCTCTCATGATCCCACACTCCCCCAAGTACTGCTCTCTTCTCTCATGATCCCACACTCCCCCAAGCACTACCCTCTTCTCTCATGATCCCACACTCCCCCAAGCACTATCCTCTTCTCTCATGATCCCACACTCCCCAAATACTACCCTCTTCTCTCATGATCCCACACTCCCCCAAGCACTACCCTCTTCTCTCATGATCCCACACTCCCCAAGTACTGCCCTCTTCTCTCATGATCCCACATTCCCCCAAGTACTGCTCTCTTCTCTCATGATCCCACACTCCCCAAGTACTGCCCTCTTCTCTCATGATCCCACATTCCCCCAAGTACTACCCTCTTCTCTCATGATCCCACACTCTCCCAAGTACTGCCCTCTTCTCTCATGATCCCACACTCCCCAAATACTACCCTCTTCTCTCATGATCCCACACTCCCCAAATACTACCCTCTTCTCTCATGATCCCACACTCCCCCAAGTACAACCCTCTTCTCTCATGATCCCACACTCCCCAAATACTACCCTCTTCTCTCATGATCCCACACTCTCCCAAGTACTACCCTCTTCTCTCATAATCCCACACTCCCCCAGGCACTACCCTCTTCTCTCATGATCCCACATTCCACCAAGTACTGCCCTCTTCTCTCATAATCCCACACTCCCCCAGGCACTACCCTCTTCTCTCATGGTCCCTCAGCTACTGTCCTTCTCTTTCATAGCCCACATTCTCCCCACCTACAACTCTATTCTTCTCACATTTACAAAATAGTCTTTCTTACTTGTCTCTCTTTCGTCATACTTTCTGGAATATACACTACTCAAATTCTTATTGTTATAAAACTGCTAAGGTCACAGTGACTTTCTTTTACCCTTATCCAGTAGTCAGTTCTCTGTGACATCTTTCTCTTCTCTTGACTCTTTGCTAGATTTCCTCCAGCTTCAGTAGTCACTCTCCTCACTCCTCCAGACCACATCTGTCAATGCTGAAGTGTCTCTCTAGCATCTCAGCAGTTAATCCTCAGACCTCTTTGTTCTTAATCTATATGTACATGAAGAAATCTTATCCGCTCCCAGAAATTTAGCAGGCATCTGTACATTGGCATTCCTGTATTTGTAGTCTTTGTAGTCCCTAACCTCAACCTCATTGCTGGATTCGGTATTCTTTTTTTTTTTTTTTTACTGCTTAATCTATGTGCAATAGATTTATCACATCAAAACCTGAACTCCTGAATAAGCCAACGCAATTCCAAAAAGTTTGCCTCTTTCTGTGTTTCCCACTTCTAGTAAATGACATGATATTTGCTCAGTTGTACAGGCATGAAACTATCAAAGCATCCCCTTGCCTCTGGTTCTCTCTCTCCCTCTCCCTCCCCCACCTCTTTTTTCTATTTTAGAGAGAGAGCAAGAATTGGCACACCAGAGCCTCAGCCATTGTAGTCAAACTCCAGACACTTGTGCCACCAAGTGGGCATGTAAGACCTTGTACTTGCCTCACCTTTTTGCATCTGCTTACATGGGATCTGGAGAGCCAGACATGGGTCCTTAGCCTTTGTAGGCAAGCACCTTAGCAGCTAAGCCATCTCTCCAGCCCTTGTCTCTGCTTCTCAACTCCAGTTCTTCCACAATTTCAGTCAGCTGTATTCCTTTTCAAAATATGCCCATGTTCGTATCATCTGCACTATTGCCACTCAAGTCATCATTTGTGGACTTCCAATTTCTTTAACTTTAGCTGTATTCCTGAGTCAATGATCATTAATAAATAATGAAATGTGTAGAAATGTTTCTTGTAACATTAGTCACAATCCTTAAAATTGAGAACAAGTTATGTACCCAACAGTAGTAAAATAGTCATGGTACAGTCATCAATATAATATGTTGTTATTTAAGATTGTATTTTCCAAGATTTTCATGTCCAAGGATAATGGTTAGTTATGTGATAATATTAACATTTTAAACTAACAGGATATACTGTGTTTATAATATGGTTATGTTACCATAAAATTATTTTCATCAAAAATTATAAATAAATAAAATTAACAGACTGTTAGCAAATATTACCATTGCATGATAAGAATATGGATTTTTATTCATTTCTTTTAAATTTTTCATATGACTCTCATACTGTATATATTGAACTCTCTTACTATTTAGTAAAAATTATAAACTATATTTTACAAATAAACATCAGTTTGTGAATGATAAAAAAAACAGTTGCTAATAAGCTGACATTTGATATGTTAAAAAATAATATTGATCAAAGGAAACATCTCTATTCTAACATATCTTTTTTTTTTTTTTTTTTGGTTTTGCAAGAAAGAGTATCACCCTAGCCTAGGCTGACCTGAAATTCACTGTGTGGTCTCAGGGTGGCCTGAAACCCACGGCAATCCTCCTACCTCTGTCTCCTGAATGCTGGGATTAAAGACATGTGCTACCATGCTGGGTTTATATATAATTTTTTTAATTACATGAGTAATATGTAATCATAGAAATGTTAAAGAAAATAAATAAGAAGAAATAATAGCCCGGCGTGGTGGCACACGCCTTTAATCCCAGCACTTGGGAGGCAGAGGTAGGAGGATCGCCATGAGTTCGAGGCCACCCTGAGACTACATAGTTAATTCCAGGTCAGCCTGGGCCAGAGTGAGACCCTACCTCGAAAAACCAAAAAAAAAAAAAAAAGAAGAAGAAGAAGAAGAAATAGTAAAGATAGAGTTCACCAAACATATTGCATAGCATTTTAGTGAATTTCCTCCCCTCCTACAGAAATATACATATGCACATATAAATGTTTGATTGCAGGTTTTTTAAATATTCTATGTGTTTATTTAACTGAGAGAGAAGGAGAGAGAGACAAAGAGGCAGGCAGAGAGAATGGGCACACCAGGGCTTCCAAACATTGCAAATGAACTCCAGATGTATGTGCTACTTTGTATATCGGGCTTACCTAGGTCTTAAGGAATCAAACCTGGGCCCTTTGGCTTTGATTGGCAAGCACCTGAACTGCTAAGCCACCTCTCTGGCCTGCAGGTTTGTTTTTTAACATAATAAATAAATATGAGGGTTGAAGAGATGGCTCAGCAGTTAAAGGAACTTACTGCCAAAGCCTAATGGAAGTTCAAATAGATGAAAATACACAGGCCAATGAAATATACATAATTATGAACATATATTAAAATGAAAAATGTAAGCAGGATGCCTGAAACTCAACATTTGGGAGATAGATGCAAAATAATCATGAATCCAAGGTCACCCTTGATTCCATAGTGAACTAGGGTTCCCTAGTACCTACATAAAAACCAGATGCACAAAGTGATGCATGCATCTGGAGTTTGTAACAGCAGAAGGCCTTGGCATGCCTTTCTAGCTCAAATAATAAATAAATGTCTGTTCTCTAACTGATGTTTTTCTCAGCATTGTATAGTGTGTTGCCTGTTATATCAATAGCCACAGGTACATCAGAATTTTTCATTGTTATACAGATCTCAGGAATTTGTATGTGCCAGATGTTTACTAGTACCTTGGAGGACATTTGTACTGCTTTCATTTTTGTTGCTATCATAATCAGTGTTTCATTGACCTACACCTGCAGTTGTTAAATTGCATATAAATTAAAGAAAGTCCATCTGAGAATGTAGCTCGATAGTGGATCATGTATTTACCATGGTTCTGTCTCCAGTAAAATATATATATGAAAATATATATATGAAAAGTCAGACTGATTTGAGATTTAGCAGTATGTACAAAATAACAAATGTTGGTGTTTTCATATTGATACAAGGAGACTTCTGAAGATATAAAAGAGAATTACCTAGAGGTGGAGCACACAACAGAACTAGAAACTAATGTGTCAGCTCTTTCACTTATTTCCAAGGTATGAATTTGTATTAAAATTATTTTGAAAGTCTAAACTTGGTACTTAAATACTTTGTCCTAGCCAGGCACACCTTGAATCCCAGCGCTTAGGAGGCAGAAATAGGAGGATCACTGTGAGTTCAAGGCCAGCCTGGGACTACAGAGTGAGTTCCAGCTTAGCCTGGGGCTAGTGTGAGACCCTACCATGAAAACAAACAAACAAAAGAAGACTGTCTTATATTACACATGGTTCAAGAAATCATAGCATTTATCCTACTTTTGTATATGATTTCTTTACCATGGAAAGATAAATTTATGTCAAATTTAACAGCTATAATTATATTGTTATTGATAGATAGTACATAAATATATGAATTTAAATCATGTAAAATTCATTTTGTGATTAATAAATACACCTTTTTTTGAGAGTTTCATGTAGCTCAGGCTGGTTTCCAACTCACTATCAAGCCAAGGGTGAGCTTGGATTCCTGATCAGTTTGCCTCTACCTCCAAGTGCTGTGTTTTAGGCATTCTGCTTATACCTTTCTTCTTACTATATATTTCACTGGCCTGCCTATTTTCATCTATCTATACAATTTAAGTGACTGTTCTCTAAAACATCTTGAACAGGAGTGTCCAACCTGCAGCCTATCGGCCACATATGGCCATATGCAGCCTCTGATAAAGATGAATGAGGCCCAACACTGAATCATAAGCTTACCTGAACATTAAGAGATAGTTCTGAAGGGTTTTTTTTTGGGGGGGGGGACTCTGTTATACAGTTATCAAATTTAAAGGTTTGCAAGTCTAATATGTATAGATTGCATAGCTGTGTGTTGTGTTGTTTTGGGTGTGATTTGGCTTTGGTTTTGGGTGCATTGCCAACACAGGGACTCATTTGTAGTTCAGTGGTATAGAGCTCACTATGTAGTGTGGGATGACCTTAAAACTCACAGCAGTCCTTCTACCTCAGCTTCCCAAATACTGGAAACATAGGTATGGGCCAGCATGCCTGGCTTTATGTCTGTGTCTTTAAGTCTCAAATGTGCATGCTTTATCATTCAAGATACTTCACCAAGAACACTATAAAGTATAATTCTTAGCAATAATAAATATCACAGTGTGCTTCCTTTTCTGCAGGCTTCCCAAGAAAGCAGTGTGGCTAAGGTCAAAGAGAACACTGAGCAGACACAGCAAGGAAGCAAAGATGATGAAAGCAGTGTAGCTCAGGTCAAAGAGAACACTGAGCACATGCAACAAGGGAAAGAAGATAGCATGTCTCTACTTTCTGAGGGCCAGCTTGCAGAACAAAGCGTGGCTTCCTCTGAAGATGAAACAGAAATAACAGAAGAACTGGAACAAGAAGGTGACCTTATGTTGATTATTATTCACTTTGCTGTGTCTGTGAAAGCATGCCTTATTGCAGACCATTTACTAGTGGAATCTGCTTCGTGGTGCACCTGTTGACAGATGATGGGTTAGAGTTCTTCAGGCTATTGGCTGTGGCTAGATGGAGCTAGTCTATCTCTTCTGAAGTCAACTTGGAGTTCCACAACTGAATACAAATGTCATTGCTGTTCTGCCCAGTTTAAACAGTCTCCTGTTATCTCGAGGTTCAGTATTATCATTTGGACTATTCTGTACTCTTAACTTTTTAAAAAATAAAACCAAGAATCATGGCCCAAAAAAGACAACTTACTGTAATTTCATTCATATAAAGTGTAGTAAAAACTAACTAATCCTGTGCTGACAGAAAGCAGATAAGTGGGCCTGAGGAAGCATGAATGGGAGAGGCTGGGCAGAAGAGCATAGAGTACAAAGGATCCTGAGGAAGCTTGCAGGTGTTGGTTATGTTCACTACCATGATTGAGGTAATGGGCTCATAGAAATAATGCTAAGGGTCAAATTTTGCAGTTTAAGCATATGTACAGTTTATTGCATATGTGTTTTACCTCAATAGACCTAAAAATTGATTTAGTTTTTTTTTAATGTTTATTTTTTATTTATTTGAGAGGGGGGCAGACAGAGAGGGAGAGAGAGAGAGAATGGGTGTGGTAGGGCCTCCAGCTACTGCAAATGAACTCCAGATGCATGCGCCACCTTGTGCATTTGGCTTACTTGGGTCCTGGGGAATTGAACTGAGGTCCTTTGGCTTTGCAGGCAAATCCCTTAACCACTAAGCCATCTCGCCAGCCTCTGATTTTAGTTTTTAAGAAGTAAGGATAACATTGGCTTTTACACAATAATACTAGGTAGACTATTAGAAAATGTTATGAGATGGCAGGTGTGAGCTTGGCTATAGTGCCTTGGGTACCTCCTAAGAGCTAGGGCTGGTCAGCAGTCTCCTTGGGCCACCATTATATATTACTTGCACAGAAGTTCCATCGGATACCCCAGTGGCTCACAGAGTTAATTACTAAGAGGTCAGAAATTCAGATAATAACTAGTGGAAATGGAGAAAAGATGTTCTTTCTGTGATTGATGACATAGCTGTAGGACCAGATACAAGTTGGATTGAGCCTTGGTGGATGGTTTATGCTTCATGCTACAACTGCATGGATAGAAAATGCCCTACCTCTTGGTGCAACTACAGCTGCAGATGGCCTAGTAACATAGTTTCATTGGCTCTGTAAGATTTAAAACAAGGAAAGGAAGGTAAATCGAGATAAAAGACACATGGACCAGCCAGCAGAGTCATATCCAGAGGACTTTATCACTGAGTAGTTCCATTAAAGAAGCAGAGCACCATTGCTCGTTACACAGCCTATCCCTGGGCACATCCCTGTCAGACTGCTGCATGGCATAAAGGGTTGCAACCTACTTATGGATATGTCCGAGCATCTGCTGGCTGAGTAGTCAGCACAGGTGCAGGTATCACCCTCAAGTCACAGTGGCCACTGGAGGAAGGGAGAAACGGACATTCAACACATTCCACTTCATGTTTTCACTGCTAAGGATTTAACTTATGAGCTTTCAGCTGTAGTTAACTAGGATCACAATTTTATGTAATTTCTTAGGTTAAGATACAAAATAATGGGTGTACTTGTGACATTTTCATAAAGATGTGTCATTATACTTTATTCCCCTTCACTGTTCTCCCCCTTATCCCTACTGGTGTTGCCCTCTGCTTTCCTGCTACATTTATTCCACTACCACATTTTAATTAGTATGAACAGATGTATCCAAAAGATTGAAAAAGGAGTAGCAGACCAAAGACCCTGACACTTTAGGTTTTTCCCTCTTAACTCAATTTTGTGACTACCAGGTCATTATTTACTTAATGATGTCTCTACACAAATAATACAAAGTTGACATGAAAGTGTGGCTGCTCCTTGGAAATTTTTCTACATTGATTAATCTCTGCTAAGTTTGTTTTTCTTTTGAAATGTCTCCTATTTTTTTACTGAAACCTTTTTTTGCCTTTCTTATGCACACATTACATGTGCTGATTCTATGTTCCCCTCTACTTAGAATTAAAATAAAGCTTCAGTATTTTTTGTTTGATACTATTATATTTGGTTTTTTTTTTTTTTTTTTTTTTTGGTTTTTTGAGGTAGGGTCTCACTCTAGCCGAGGCTGACCTGGAATTCACTATGGAGTCTCAGGGTGGTCTCGAACTCATGGCGATCCTCCTACCTCTGCCTCCCGAGTGCTGGGATTAAAGGCATGCGCCACCACGCCCGGCTCTATATTTGGAACTTTTAAGTTAACTCTAATTTTAAAATAATGTTTAAAGCCAAGCATGGTGGTGCATGTCTTTAGTCCCAACACTTGGGAGACAGAGGATCGCCATGAGGTCAAGAGAATGCAGAGTGAATTTTAGTCAGCTGGGGCTAGAGCAAGACCCTAACTTGAAACAGAAAAAAAAAAAAAAACTACTAATGTACTAATAATAATTTTTAAATGTAAGCTATTTATTAAAATAAGTTTGGAATAATTGGAAAATTTTCTAAAACATAATAAAGTTCAAAAATAAAGAGGAGACAACATCTACTGCTATAAGCACCTCTTTATTGTCTTTCTTTTTTTTTAATTTAATTTATTAGTTTTCAGTAAATACAGGCAGTTTGGTACCATTATTTAGGCTCATCTGTGATCTACCCCCTCCCATTAGACCCTCCTTGTTAATGAAAATGGGTCGTGCATTGTGGAGTTAGCCCCCAGTTATTGGTATGATAAATGTCTCTGCATATCATGACCCAACATGTGATTCTGACATTCTTTCCACCCCCTCTTCCGCAAAATTTCCCTGAGCCATGTTGGGTTCATTTTTGGTCTGCTTCAGTGCTGAGGTGTTGGGGGCCTCTGAGGCTCTGGCTCTCTGACTTGGTAGGAGTTGATTTTTCTCTGCGTTGATCTCCTTCCCCTTTGTGCTGGTATCCGGTTCACAGGAAGACATCACCCTTGCTTATTTCGCCAGTTGTCCTTAGTTTCAGTTGGGCCCCTTTTGAGGTATGTTGGGGCAGCTCTCTTCTTAGGATCTGCATCTATCTGGAAAAGAGAAGCAGATTCTCCAACGGAGAGTAAGTTAGCACCCGGAAAATTGAGATAACACTTACTTTTTTGATAGACAGTAGGGTAGGTTTAGGTCATCTTGTACCCCGTGATTGATGGTAGCTTGATATTGTAGAGTGGGCTTGTGTTTGGGTATGGTTCTGACTTGTTTCCCAGTTCTAGCTATGGGTCTAGTACCTGAGTGGATCAGTTAGCCAAATCATGAGCAATTGATTCCTCACCATGGCTGTGTTCCACTATTGCACTTGTGTGGGCATCACATCCGGTTATTTGTTGCTAATTAGGTTAAACAATGTGTTGCTTGGACAGATCTTGGTCATTTCCCCCAGTCGCCTATGTAGCGCTTTCTGGCACTAGACACACTGACTGTCTGGGGACTGACTCTCTCCTGGCTTCCAGCCATGTCATTCCATTTTACGCGTCAGCTGCGTATGGAGTCTTCAGCAATAGGGTCTTACCACTGGCCTTTGGTGGGTCATCAAGTACTCTGACAGAAGTCTGTCATTGTTTGGGGGAACCTTGTAGGTTTCTCTGATCAAAAGCTCATTGTGGATGGTAGGCCCAAGCTGGAAGTGGGGGTTACAGGTCAGAGTCCACTAAGAAATTGAGGGAAAAGATAACTAATATACAAGAGTTAGAGAGGAGAGAGATAGAGGGGAGAGGGGGAGAGGGAGGGAGGAAAGATGTAGGAGATTTAGGTCAGTTTTGATCCTACCCTCTCCAGTGTCTTGTGGTTCAGGTGTTTCCTGTACCTCTTTATTGTTTTTCATTTCATACTATCACCTACATATTTATTTCCTTCGTATTTACCAAAACCATTGGAATTTCTGATAGCTTTTTCTTTTCTTAAAATATGTATGCAAAGAGAAAATCCCTACCTCAAAAAAAACAAAGTTTGTTTATTTATGTATTTATTTCCTGCTAGCAGCAATCACAGACATGACTGTCATATTGTTCTTTTAAGGGTGTCCTCTGACCTGTGCTCATCTCTAGTTCATGATGTCCAAGTATAATTGTTTTAACTCAAGGAAACATTGCCTTTGTGTTTTCCGACAGAGGAAGAGGACAGATCAGCTTCTGACAGTGATGACTGTATTATTTCCATCTCAAAGAATACCAAAAAGGTCAGTATCTTTTTGACATGTGCTAAACTAAGACCAACCCTCATTCGTAGCATGTCATATAAATGAAAGTCTTAGGACAAAAATATTTCTGGCATTCTTAATGTACCATCATAATCTTGCCGGAGTTGTTTTCTTCTGAAAGACAATTTTATTTATGCATTTTGTTATGTAATAGAAGGCAACATATAAACATTACTTTTCCCAAAAGCACCAAACATGGATAGTGTAGATAGCAACTTGATAAAACCACCTTAAGATCCTGCCTTCTTTTCAGGTCCAATGTATAAAATTACATTAGTGTTAAAGAATTTGAGAATGTGACACTCATGAAACTGTAACAGCTAATTACCTCTTGAATTCACAGAGTATTCATATCTAAATGTACCCACTGACAAACGGTTAAGATTCTTCAGTTTCTGGGGGGAGAAAAATCAAACTTCTCGAAAGATAATTAACTTGTACATGTATTCTTTACTTGTTTTAAATTATGTTGCGAAAAGTCATATGCAAACTGAACCCATAAGAGGAGAATTCTATTGTAAATATACCTACAAGAGCATTGTTTTCATGGGGGAAGGTTCTTTTGGTGGGAGTTATAAAATCCATATAAGTAGTATGAGATAGCACATGCATGCCTGTGGTCTCAGCACTCAGGAAGCTGAGACATAAGAACTGCAAATTCAAGGCCAGCATAGAGTACATAAGGAGACCCTGCCAAAAACAAATAAATACAAAGGTCTAGGGATGTGGCTCAGTGTTAGAGGACTTGCCTAGGATGCAAGGTCCTAGGTTTGATCTCCAGCTTTATGAGAGCAAAAAAAAAAGGGAGGGAAAAAAGAGGAGGAAAAAATAAATTTTAGAGAAAAAACTCAACATTTACTGTTCATCTATATTGTTCCTTAAATGTGTGTGTGGTATGTGCATGTGTCTATACACATTTGTATGCATGTAAGTACATGTGCATGTAGGTGTGTGTACATGGGGGGCAGGGCGTAGGCCAGAAGTCAACTTTGGGCATCTTCCTTTCATGTGCCAATCAGCTCTTCTATACTTGTAAAAATTCTGCTCTTCAGAAGGTACTGACCAGTATCTTATGTTAACTGGTAAGATTTAGTTTTGTTAAATTATCTACCAAATATTATAGTTCATTGGTATCATCTGTGAGCATGAGGACAGAATACCAAGTCCTCAGCCTGTGGTTTGAATGGATTTGCCTCCTCAAAATTTACTGATGAAGCTTAATCCCCAGACAGTGGTGTTGAAGCTGAGGTTGGAGCTAACTCCCATGAGGGCTCGAGTGTTTGTGAGTAGGATTCTTTATTATTATTATTAAATATCTTATTTATTTGAGAGAGAGGGAGAAGAAGAGACAGATAGAATGGGCATGCCAGGGCCTCCAGCCACTGCAAACAAACTCCAGCCATATGCGCCATCTTGTGCATCTGGTTCACGTGGATACTGGGAATTGAACCTGGGCCGTTAGGCTTCCCAGGCAAGTGCCTTACCTGCTAAGCCATCCAGCCCTATTAGTGTGATTCTTGATGAAGCTTAATTCCGAGGCAGTGGTATTGAGAGCTATGACTATAGGAGGTGACTCTCATGAGGGCTGTGTGTTCGTGAGTGTGATTATTGATGAAGCTTATCCCCAGGCAGTGGTATTGAGAGATCAAACTGTAGAAGGTGACTCTCATGAGAGCTCTGTTTGTTGATTATTGATGAAGCTTAATCTCCAGGCAGTGGATTGAGAGCTATAACTATAGGAGGTGACTCTCGTGAGGGCTGTGTGTTTGTGAGTGTGGTTATTGATGAAGCTTATCCCCAGGCAGTGGTATTGAGAGCTGTGACTGTAGGAAGTGACTCTCATGAGGCCTCTATGTTTGTTGATTATTGATGAAGCTTATCCCCAGGCAGTGGCATTGAGAGCTGTGACTGTCGGAGGTGACTCTCGTGAGGGCTCTGTGTTGTAAGTATGATCAGCACTCTTGTGAAAGGGCACAAAATGAAAGGGGAAGCTCTCATTCTCCTGCCATGAGAGGAGAGTTCATCTCTGGAGGACATAGCAGAGCAGCATCTTCATCGAAAAAGGAAAAGCCATCATCAGACTCTTAAGTCTTGCAGCAGCTTCCTCATCAACCCCACCTTTTAGAACTGTGAAAAAGGTTTCCATTTTTGTAAATGAATTACCTAGTCTGGAACATTTTGTTACAGCAGTGATTAACACAATGAAATCTAGTATTTTCCATTGATTGTACTAAGTTTTCTGTATGCTACTTTAGGAGATCATTTAATATGAAAATGGAACTTACTCTAGGCCTTTAAAGATTATAAAAATGGTACAGATAATTCCTGTATATCCTTTGCCCAGATTCACAAACATTTTATATATTATAATAGGTTATAATACTGTTTTTATCTCCTTGCTTTGTTTTCCTGTGGGCCCTCCTCAGTAGGGTCATGATATTCACTTAGGTAATGAAGGCCTCAGTCAGTCCCTGAGATTCACAAACTTTTAACATTATGTCACATATATCATTCAGTCTCTTTTATATATCTATCTGTATACTTAAGTGTTTCTTTATAAACATATTCTCACATATATTGTAATGAATGATCCAAGAACTATAGAAATATGTTCCTTTACCTACAAATACTTCAGAACAATAAAACAGTATTGTCTTATTATTCTGATGAAATAAGGAAAAACAAACTCTAAAACGTAACACTTCTGTGACCAGATGTATGTAGGATTTTTCCCGCATACTCAGACATTTCCTCAGGGAACACCCGCTAAATGACCTCTTATTGACTTCAGTTCTAACACTACCTGGAAGTAGTGTCTACTCTTGCAAGTTAAGGACTCAGTCCCACAAGATTTACACCCACTTTAGATACCAAACTTAAGCCCAGGTTGTTTTACTGTGCTTACAAGGATAAATTAGTCCAGGTCTGACTAATTTCTATCAGTGTTTCACAGAACTCAGAGAAACACTTTCAATATTGATGTAACAAGCATACAGATGAAGAGGTACTTAGGGCAAGAGATGTGAGGAGGCCTGATAGCTCTCTGCCCTCTCTTGGAGTACCTCTCAAGGAGTCTCCATTTACTCAACTGGTTCAGAGTACTCCATTCCCACTCCTTTGTGAGTTTTATGGGAGCTCTGTTACATAGGTATGATTGATTAAGTCATTGGCCATTAATGGATAGCATAACCCTTTTCCTCTCTCCCTTCTTTCCTCTCCCTTTCCTGGAGGTTAGAAAGTAGGCTGAAAGTCACAACCCTTTAATTGTTCCTATATGACCGGCTAATAATCTCATTAGAATCTAAAGGCATTCTGTGACTCCATATATTGCTAGGATGCTAGGAGCTGCCTATCAGGATACTGAACAAAAACTATAAGATCTTACTAACCCACTGTTTGTATTAAAATTTTGCCAGTTGTCTCAGTGTCATTTATACATTTTAATAATCTGATACAATATCCAGTCCATATTGCATTTTGTTCTATGTCTCTTTAGATTAATCTGTAATGATCTCTCAACATGTGTTTTGGTCTTTGATAATAACATTGACCATCTGTAGACTGCAGGCTGTTTAGATGGCAGGATATCCTTTAGCTTGAATTTCATGTGATTCCTCATGATGAGATCTGGTTATGCACTGTGGTAGGAATGCTGTGACAGTGCTCCCATGTCCTTGTCAGTGCACCATGCCTGGAAGAGCAGGGGTTGTCTTGTTGGATTATTTGATGGTGTGGACTTTGACGTATTATGCCACCAGTAAGTGTTTGTTGTTGTTTTGAGGTAAGCTCTTCCACTGTAGGCCAGACTGTCCTCACTGTAGCCTAGTTCAGCCTCAAACTCACAGCAGCCCCTCCTGCCTCCACCTCCCAAGTGCTGACATTACAAGCATGTACCACCACACCCAACTTCCAGCTAAGTTTTTAAGGTTAAAATAATTTGTAACTTATTATCTCACTTATCTCTTTTTCAGGGACTTTATCAAATAGAAATTTCAAGATGATAACACTTAGTCTTCATAGGAAGGAAGGAAAGTGTGTTAGATCCCCACTACTACAGCAAAATAATACAAGAATCAGCATATTTTTTTTAAAAAAAAAAGCTTATTTTTGCTAATGGTTTTATAGGTTTCAACCCATGGTCAGCTGGCCCTGTTGCTTTGGGGCCTGTGTTAAGGAGGAGCACAGGGTGGAAAAAGCCTGTTTACCTCATGACCTGGGGATGAAAGAAGAGAAGGTACCAGGATCACAGCATCCCTTTCTAATGTATGCCCTCAGTAACTTAACTTTCCACCATAAGGCTCCATTTCTTCAAGGTGCTACCACCTCCTATGAGCACCACGCTAGAGATGAAGCCTCTAACACGGGACCCTTTGGGGGACATTCCAGATCCAAATTATAGCAGAATGTATTACTAAGTACCTTACCTGTGTTAAGCACATCTATAGAATATCTCCTCTAAGCAGTGCCTCATTCATGAGCATCTACTGGCATTAAGATAAAAGAAACAGTCCTTTCCCTCAAGGAATTCACAGTCTGTCAGCCATTCAAATCAACAAGCTATGGAAGGTACCTGCAGATTCAACCAACCTCAAATCAAAAGTACTCAAAAACAACTGCATCTATACTGAATATTTATTCAGATTTTTTTTCTCACTTCTTAGACAATACAGTATAACAACTATTTACATGACATTTATGTTATGTGGGCATCCTCAGTAATCTAGAGATGAGTATGTGTATGTGAGAAGGTATGTTTAAGTTGTCTGCAAATTCTGGAATGGGAAGATGTTTCAGTCAGCAAAGTATCTCCCACACATACTTGAGGGCCTCAGCTCAGATTCCTAGCACACAGATAACCTTTAAGCTCAGTGCTCAGGAAGCAGAGGCAGGTTCCCTGGTGGAAGCTTAGTAGCTAGACTAGCCATAGCAGTAAGTTTTGGGTTCAAGTGACAAACTTTGCCTCAATAAATAAGGTAGAAAACAATCAACGAAGATACTCAATGTCACCTTCTGACTTCCACATGCATGTATACCTACACACACATGTGCACCCATATACATACAAACACACACACATAAAAAAGCTGCCTGCAAATGCTACACATTTGTTTGTAATAACATCTTGCTTTGTAGCCCAAGCCACTTGAGTCTCCCAAATGTTGTGATTACAGAAGTGCACCAACATGTTTGGATTGCTATCCCCTTTTATATTATTACATTGAGCATCTAAAAAGGGGTTAGACTAGGACCCAGTTCCCAAGCATGTGGAGGAGTGACTGTAACAAAGAATGGTGATCAGTGCTGGGACAATGGCGTGTGCAGGGGATGTGGAAGTGTTCTGAGGGGAGCCCAAGTCAGCATAAAGGATCTTAATCAAGGATGACTTCCTAGAGTCAAAGCTTGAATTGTTTTGGAGATTATTGGCAGTTAGAGAAAAATGGGAAGGATTGATAGACCAGTATGAAAAGCA